>NC_137113.1:45080359-45270359 GCF_949357685.1 Gobio gobio
TAGACAGAAGAATGATTAATAATTATTTGTTATTTTTCTCTAGATAGACAGACAGACAGACAGACAGACAGACAGACAGATAGACAGATAGATAGATAGATAGATAGATAGATAGATAGATAGATAGATAGATAGATAGATAGATAGATAGATAGATAGATAGATAGATAGATAGATAGATAGATAGATAGATAGATAGATAGATAGATAGATAGATAGATAGATAGATAGACATATAGACAGACAGACAGACAGATAGATAGATAGACAGTCAGACAGACAGACAGACAGATAGATAGATAGACAGTCAGACAGACAGACAGATAGATAGACAGATAGACGACACAGATAGATAGACAGACAGAGACAGATAGACAGACAGACAGACATATATATAGACATATAGATAGACAGACAGACACAGATAGATAGACAGACAGACAGACAGACAGACAGACAGATAGATAGACAGACAGACAGACAGACAGACAGACAGACAGACAGACAGACAGACAGACAGATATATAGATAGATAGACAGATAGACAGATAGACAGATAGACAGAAGAATGATTAATAATTATTTGTTATTTTTCTCTAGATAGACAGACAGACAGACAGACAGACAGACAGATAGATAGATAGATAGATAGACAGACAGACAGACAGACAGACAGACAGACAGACAGACAGACAGACAGACAGACAGATATATAGATAGATAGATAGATAGATAGATAGATAGATAGATAGATAGACAGACAGACAGACAGACAGACAGACAGACAGACAGACAGACAGACAGATATATAGATAGATAGATAGATAGATAGATAGATAGATAGATAGATAGATAGATAGATAGATAGATAGATAGATAGATAGATAGATAGATAGACAGATAGACAGAAGAATGATTAATAATTATTTGTTATTTTTCTCTAGATAGACAGACAGACAGACAGACAGACAGACAGACAGATAGATAGATAGATAGACAGACAGACAGACAGACAGACAGACAGACAGATAGATAGATATATAGATAGATAGACAGATAGACAGATAGACAGATAGATAGACAGAAGAATGATTAATAATTATTTGTTATTTTTCTCTAGATAGACAGACAGACAGACAGACAGACAGACAGACAGACAGACAGATAGATAGATAGATAGATAGATAGATAGATAGATAGATAGATAGATAGATAGATAGATAGACAGATAGACAGATAGATAGACAGAAGAATGATTAATAATTATTTGTTATTTTTCTCTAGACAGACAGACAGACAGACAGACAGACAGACAGACAGACAGACAGACAGATAGATAGATAGATAGATAGATAGATAGATAGATAGATAGATAGATAGATAGATAGATAGATAGATAGATAGATAGATAGATAGATAGATAGATAGATAGATAGATAGATAGATAGACATATAGACATATAGACAGACAGACAGACAGATAGATAGACAGTCAGACAGACAGACAGACAGACAGATAGATAGACAGTCAGACAGACAGACAGATAGATAGACAGATAGACGACACAGATAGATAGACAGACAGAGACAGATAGACAGACATGTAGATAGACAGACAGACAGACATATATATATAGACAGACAGACCGACAGACAGACAGACATATAGATAGACAGACAGACACAGATAGATAGATAGACAGACAGACAGATAGACAGACAGACAGACAGACAGATAGATAGACAGACAGACAGATAGATAGACAGACAGACAGATAGCTTGTATGGACCCAGTGATGTAGTGTACATGGAGAAGAGGAGGGGACCAAGCACTGAGCCCTGAGGATCCGCAGTGATCAGTTGATGTGCTTTGGATTTCTCTCCTCTCCAGGCAACCCTGAAAGATCTGGACTAAACCAGTGGAGGTCCTGTGATGCCCAGAGATGAGAGGGTGGACCGAAGGCAGCCGATAGATCGAGGAGGACGAGGACTGATGATTTGGAATCAGCTTTCTCAATCCGCAGGGCTTCACTGACCGACAGTAATGCAGTCTCGGTTGAGTGGCTGCTTTTGAAACCTGATTGGTTGACGTCCAGCTGGTTATACTGTGAGAGAAAATATGTAACCTGGTTGAAAAAGTGTTTTCGCGATGAATGGCAGGAGAGACAGGTTTGTAACTATCTACGAGTGATGTGTTTAATGTGGGTTTTTAAGCAGTGGGGTTACCCGAGCCTGCTTGAACGTGATCATAGATCGATAGGCCTTTATTATGTCTCCCTGGAGCCGTGTGGATTACTTTTATGATAAATGGATGCACTTTTTGCGCTTCAAAATCTACCATTCACTTCATTATAAAGATTGGAAGAGCCAGGATATGTTTAAAGGAACACTCCACTTTTTTAAAAAATAGGCTCATTTTACAAGTCCCCTAGAGTTAAATCGTTGAGTTTTACCGTTTTGGAATCCATTCAGCCGATCTTTGTATCTGGCGGTAGTCAGTAGCTTCGGGAACATGTTGAGAAGAGGAAGAGTTGTTGTAGTCGAGCACATTTGGGAGTCGCTCAAGCTGTCGTCCGTCTTTCACATTTATTGATACAGTACGAACACAAATGCAATAGCATGTCATAAAGCAAGACGACATCAGTTATAACCGTAATTAAACTAAACTATCCCTGTTCTCTCTTCATCAGCAGATATTCTCTGGCTCATCTCACAACAGTTCCCACATGAGCGCTTTATAGATTATCACGACAGAATATAATAATCAATGACTGAAGATAGTTAACCCATAAATTCATCAACTATCCCGTCTCGTTCTACATGTTGTCTCTTCTTCTTGAGTCTCTCCATCATTGTCCAACTCCGGTTTGAACATAAAAGGCTGAACAGTTTTTGACATTTTCAGTGTGTGTGTCTGCGTGAGGTAATCAGAGCTGCTAACACAAGCTCTTGAAGCTCCGCCCTCTTCTAGAAAGGGGTGGGGAGCAGCAGCTCATTTGCATTTAAAGACACAAAAACAGAGCGTTTTTGCTCACCCTCAAAAAGTGACAATTTAACATGCTATAAAAAATATCTGTGGGGTATTTTGAGCTAAAACTTCACATACACACTCTGGGGACATCATAGACTTATTTTACATCTTATAAAAAGGGACATTATAGGAACCCTTTAATTTCCAATGTGGTCATTCTTGACCGCGAGGAACATAAGTGTGACTATTATTTTCAGGACCATTTAACCTTTTCGAATCATGTCCATTTTTTTTGTGTGTTGCCAAAGCCTTTATCAAGTAAAAAATTAGGGCTGCACAATATATCGAAAAATATCGCAAATGTACATATCGCAATATCCATATCGCAACTGCACGCAATATCTGAATGATTTTAATAGGCTACTTCAACATTGTGAAAAGTGTACATTTTAGGTTGATGCATATATCAGAGAATAGACTGAGCACACGACTGTTACTTATGTCACTTGCTTGACGTTAAAAAGAGTTATTAAACGCAATAACTTGCGGAAAACAACTCCTTGCAGTCTCGCGCTGTCTGACACACACACCGAAACGTGCGCACAAGCCGTTCTTTTTTCATGTCGTGTTACACAATCGAACTGTAAAATACACACACAGTTATGTCAAAATGGCATATGTCCTGATGAGTATTCATGTAAACACAGTCGGTTATGCTTTAAGTGAAAGATATCAGTTGGGGAAAGAAATAGATTTTACACACTATATCGTATTGCATATCGAATATCGCGTTTTTCTTCAATATCGCACAGCCCTATAAAAAATTAAAAAAAAATAAATAAAACACTTCCAATTTTCCGGTGAGTTAAAGGCTTTACAAATTAATCTATCAAATATGATACGTTTGGTCATTAAAGGAACACTACACTTTTTTTGAAAATAGGCTCATTTTACAAGTCCCCTAGAGTTAAATAGTTGAGTTTTACCGTTTTTGAATCCATTCAGCCGATCTTTGTATCTGGCGGTAGCACTTTTAGCATAGCTTAGCATACATCATTGATTCTGATCAGTCCATTAGCATCTCATTCAAAAAATGACCAAAGACACTTTCAATATTTTTCCTATTTAAAACTTGACTCTTCTACAGTTACATCGTGTGCTAAGACCAACTGAAAATGAAAAGTTGCGATTTTCTACACCTATATGGCTAGGAACTACTTTCTCATTCCTGCGTAATAGTCGCGGATCTTCGCGGCCGTACCATGGCTGCAGCGGCGCAATGATTCGTTGGTATTCTGTGAAACATGGTGTTAGTACACCTTCGACTTACTATCACAGGCCTTTACAACACACAGAACCATGGCTAATCACACAGCTAAATCCACAACACAATTTGTCGGCTGCAAGCCTGAAACTTTCTCTGCAACTACACGAACTTAGTGCCGGTTACATTGAAAGTTACCTAGCTGGGGCTACTTTCAGGCGCTGTAATATCATTGCGCCGCTGCAGCCATGGTATGGCCATGAAGATCCGCGACTATTACGCAGGAATGAGAAAGTAGTTCCTAGCCATATAGGTGTAGAAAATCGCAACTTTTCATTTTCAGTTGGTCTTAGCACACGATGTAACTGTAGAAGAGTCAAGTTTTAAATAGGAAAAATATTGAAAGTGTCTTTGGTCATTTTTTGAATGAGATGCTAATGGACTGATTAGAATCAATGATGTATGCTAAGCTATGCTAAAAGTGCTACCGCCAGATACAAAGATCGACTGAATGGATTCAAAAACGGTAAAACTCAACTATTTAACTCTAGGGGACTTGTAAAATGAGCCTATTTTTAAAAAAAGTGGATTGTTCCTTTAATGGCGGGAAAAGAGTTGACAAACAAGCGGCATAAAAGTCTCATAAAAGCCGGTGTGACTCTGCAATATTCCAAACTAATAGCTTCATATGATAGCTTTGTTGAAGAACATGTTCATATGAGTTCATGAGAGAAGTACTTATCCCCCCACCAACTCTCCTGAGATAAGGTTGGTCTGTGAACGTCAAGAACTGCAGGGTTTCAACTATAACCATCTATAAAAGTCAACATTTTTAATATCTTACTGTACGTGATCTTCAGTTTTGAGATCACAAAACCCCATTATAATGTGTTTTTCAATGAAAGCCTCTTCAAAATGGCCGCCTGTATTTAAGCAGCTTCTGTTCTGCTGTTGTGATTTAGCTGAAGATCAGGTCAAATTTTATGACCAATTTGTTTAGAAATCCAGGCAAATTCTCAAATGAAAAGATGGAAAACTCAGTCGTTCTCACAAATGCTGAAGCTGAAGTGCAGTGATGTCATCAAAATCATTGATCCATATTGGCAGAAATGAGAGACTAAGTTTTGAATATATCTTATATCTTCTAAATGTGAATTTTGTCATTGTTTTGGAGCACACCAGCTTATAGATAACAGTAAAACGAACATATTCATACTAAAAGCTTCGATTTTGATTTCATGGCGTCTTTAACGCCTTAAATTTGAAACCTCGCGCTTCTCTTTTGATGCCTTACGAGCGCCGATATTCACCTCAAGAAATGCAAATCTAGTTCAAAGGTGCGTCTCAACCGCAGTGGTGGAACATATGCTTGAATAAACGAGTAGCACATTAATCATATTTAACTGATGGGAACACAAACAACTGGAGAAGCAGGACTGTTTTCTGTTTGTATGAATCTTTCATATTTATTTCTTTAACTTATATATGTCTTATATCCCTCACAGAGAAACGAATACAAAGAGCGTGGATGAAGCTTTGTCGTTGGATCGGGGATAAAATGACGCATATTCAGTTCCTCAGCTCAGTCTGTACGTGTTGTTCAGTTTTCTCTCAATAACAGATATCAGTTTCTCAGGCTGAGAGGTTTGATTGAGATAACACAGACGAGTAGAGCAGGAGCAGAGCCACGCAAATCTGGGAAAGTGAACAAATATGAACAGGATAAAGTGCTTTTAATTCGATTTCCCGGCACTCATTGCATTGGAACTCGCCTGTTCCCAACGTCACAACTAAATGATGAAAAGACTATTAAATACTACTAATATGATATAAATAATAATGGTGCAACAAAGTGAATCTTGTAAATAAAATTGTGCTTTTTGATATAACCAGTATCAGCAGCTGGTGTTCATATCTGAAGCAGCAGTGCGACTCCAGCTAGTGTCCATTTGGACGGCATGTCTTTGGTCTTCAGGTTGAAGGTCCAGATGTACGTGGGTCCGCGCTGTCTGGTCTTGTAGACGGGACACTGGTACACACTGCGCATGTCCTGTTTGTCCACAGGGATGGCTTTGATGAAGATCACCGGCACTGCAGGCGTGAGCTCCTTCAGACGGGAGTCCACCATGATTCCAGCCTACAGACACACAGAACTCGCTTTAGTGATGAGCACTTTCAAGAGCTTATTTCATAGTAATAACTCTATATGATAAATCACCAATTAAACCAAGTCATCAATGTGCATTTAAATAATGTCAAGTCATAATGTCATATACTGTATATTCATATTTGTATTTTCAGATTGTTTAAAAATCAGCATGAAACTGAAATTGCGATTATGAGGACACATAAAAAACATTTATAATGTTTATATTTCACTATAATATTCCATAAATGTCCATGAGTTCATGGAGACTTTAAGGATTATGTGATAAATCAATAAGCCCCAAAAGACCAAGTGACTTTATAAATAAATCAAATGTACCAATAGATTTATTTATTGATAATTCCAATAGATACATTTCTTGACAATAATGATCAGAATTAATAATATGGTTCATATTATTCATACAAATACTTTGAATGTGGATCATCCAATCAGATTTGAAAGTTGTGATCTGTTTCATAATGTTTGTTCATAATTAGAATGAATTTCATTGAGTTTCTGTTGGCGACAGAATGATATTGATCAGTGAGTGAGCTAGCTGTAGCGCTCCCATATATACGTCTGTGTCGCCCCCTTAATATACGTCTGTGTCGCCCCCTTAAAATACAGCTGAGGCGGCCCCTTAATATACGGCTGTGTCGCCCCCTTAATATATACAGCTGTGTCGCCCCCTTAATATACGTCTGTGTCGCCCCCTTAAAATACAGCTGAGGCGCCCTCTTAATATACAGCTGTGTCGCCCCCTTAATATACAGCTGTGTCGCCCCCTTAATATACGGCTGTGTCGCCCCCTTAATATACAGCTGTGTCAGCCCCTTAATATACGGCTGTGTCGCCCCCTTAATATACAGCTGTGTCGCCCCCTTAATATACGGCTGTGTCGCCCCCTTAATATACAGCTGTGTCGCCCCCTTAATATACGGCTGTGTCGCCCCCTTAATATACAGCTGTGTCGCCCCCTTAATATACGGCTGTGTCACCCCCTTAATATACAGCTGTGTCAGCCCCTTAATATACGGCTGTGTAGCCCCCTTAATATACAGCTGTGTCAGCCCCTTAATATACGGCTGTGTCGCCCCCTTAATATACAGCTGTGTCGCCCCCTTAATATACGGCTGTGTCGCCCCCTTAATATACAGCTGTGTCAGCCCCTTAATATACGGCTGTGTCGCCCCCTTAATATACAGCTGTGTCGCCCCCTTAATATACGGCTGTGTCGCCCCCTTAATATACGGCTGTGTCACCCCCTTAATATACAGCTGTGTCAGCCCCTTAATATACGGCTGTGTAGCCCCCTTAATATACAGCTGTGTCAGCCCCTTAATATACGGCTGTGTCGCCCCCTTAATATACAGCTGTGTCGCCCCCTTAATATACGGCTGTGTCGCCCCCTTAATATACGGCTGTGTCACCCCCTTAATATACAGCTGTGGCGCCCCCTTAATATACAGCTGTGGCGCCCCCTTAATATACAGCTGTGGCGCCCCCTTAATATACAGCTGAGGTGCCCCCTTAATATACAGCTGAGGCGCCCCCTTAATATACAGCTAGCTCACTCACTGATCCCAAACAAATGTACTATAATTCATCTGTGAAGCATAAGAACAGAGAGAGTGCTTGTAATGAGAGGGAAGGATGAAGAAAAATTGAGACCAATTAGTTTTAAAGCATCTGTTTTGGCTGTCAAGTTTTCCACGTTTGCTCTTTTCAAAAATATTTTCTGCTAGACGAAATGGATCACACTTGAGCTGTGAATGTGCAGCAGACGGTAACCTATCCCGTTATAAGGTTATATCTTCACTGGCTAGAATAGCTTTATCGCTCTCATTCTACAATCAACACTTCCAGCAAGCATTCTTGCTTCTCAAAACAAGTGAAGGGTAATCCAGTGACAGGAAAGACGTACCTGTGCGTCCCATCGCGCGCCCTCCATGAACAGCCCGTGGATGTAGGCGCCCTCTCTGGGCGGCGCGTTGAACTCCTCGCGGCTCTTCTTGGTCACGTCACACTGCAGGGTCATCCGGTCCAGCGGCCACTCGTTACGGCGGGCCATGGACTGCATGATGGCTGTGAGGAATGACTGAGGGTTGAAGAAGCCGGCCAGCCAAACCACAGAGGGCAGGCTGAAGTCCGAGGTCCAGGTCTCCAGCTCTCTGATGCGGTTCAGGAGGTCCACAAACCAGATGGCCAGACCAGACATGGACGGATAGGCGCGCTTGGTCCAAGAGTCGGGCACTTGGTCCATGTAGACGGCGTTCTGTAAATTCTCCATGTCGTTGGTCATCGTGAGCTCACCCTGTGAGAGGAATACGTGAAACAGTGCAGCTGAATCATTTTATGTCACAACATCTATTCGTTTTAAATGTTAAAAAGAAATCCTAAATAACAAATGAACAGATTATGTGCAGGTAAACAAATCATCTGAGGTCATCTTCTAGTGTTTATGTTGATAACAGCATTCTGCTAATTATTTAAAGTAAATGAAACAGATGCAATATGAAGCAAAAATAAAAGGTGCACGCATCATTTTAGTTTTTACAGCATCATATTTCCCACAATGCTATGTGTCCATAATTTCGATAACTTGAATGTTTTTTTCATGTTAGTAAAGGTCTTCAGTCATTTGAGTAGCTGATTCTGTACAGGCTCCACACAGAAGTGAAAATTATTGACCTTCGCTAGTTAATAGTTGTCTTTTCTTCATCGTTCAGGGATTTAATGGCATTAAAATAGGTCTGAAAGAGCAACACAATCTCTCGTCTAGCAATTTAATTTCTCCTGTTACCAAGCACCAGAAAGAGACTGGATGTGTCATTCTAGCAGGGGTGTGAAGAAAGAAATAACAAAGTGTGTGTGAGTGTCTGTGTGAGTGTGTGTCTAACCTTCAGGCCCAGATTGAGCTCTTTTAGAGTGCGTCTGATCTCTTGTATCAGGACATTCATGCGCTCACACTCCTGTAATGCCACAACAATATACGGCGTTCTTTCCTCCACCTTCCCCATCATCTCAGACATATTGAACTCTTCCGGAAGCTTCTCCAGAATCTCATCAAGCACGGCTTTAACCTGGAAACACAAACACATGCCAGATGAAAGACCCTGTCTGAAATCACTCCCTATATCAAGAAATAAATATTTGTATCTCTGTGGCAAAAGTCTTTCACTATTTTGATAAGTCATCCATTGATTAAAATACACTATATTGCCAAAAGAATTGGGACACTCCTCCAAATCATTGAATTGAGGTGTTCCAATCACTTCATGGCCACAGGTGTTTAAATCAAGCACTAGGCCTGCAGACGCTTTTACACACATTAGTGAGAGAATGGCTCGCTCTCAGGGGCTCAGAGAACTCAAGCGTGGTGCCGTGATCGGTGGAAACCTGTGCAATAAGTCCATTCAGGAAATTTCCTCACTACTAAATATTCCACAACTGTTAGTGGTGTTATAACAAAGTGGAAGCAATTGGGAACAACAGCAACTCAGCCATGAAGTGGTAGGCCATGTACATCACAGAGCGGGGTCAGCGCATGCTGAGGGTCACAGTGCACAGAAGACGCCAACTTTCTGCAGAATCAAGAGCTCCAGTCCTCCAAACTTCTGTGGCCTTCAGATGAGCTCAAGAACAGTGTGTAGAGCTTCATGGAATGGGTTTCCATGGCCGAGCAGCTCATCCAAGCCTTACATCACCGCAATGCAAAGTGTCGGATGGGCAAAGTTTGAGCACGCACATGTAATATCGGAGTGAAAAAAAATAATACAGACATTGGCAGGACGTGGGACAAAGCTCCCAATTTCGGGACGCCCTACTTCAAATACATTTTTTCCAAAGATGGTTTCTATCTTTTTAGACTGTTTTTTATCACGTTGATGTTAGTTCAAGTGTTCATTCTTTAAATAAGTTTAGTTATTTGATGCTATAAAAACGGGGGGGGGGGGGGGGGGGGGGGGGGGCGTTATGATTGACAGCTGAGAATGACGGCTTTTCTGAGCGAAGTCGTCACTGAGGCACGAACGGACATTTTTCGGGTACTTCAGGAGGAGATTTGAGCTTTAACTTTAATCTCTACATTTCCATAACTGTTTATTTCACAAAAAGTTGTTAATTATGCGGGAGTGTGGGCGGGACCTTGATATCGCGGCTCCACTTCGCGCTCACTACTGTGCAGACTCGGGCTTCAAGTTGCTACTCCGCAAAATCGAGACCCAAGATGTCAGCGCCGTATTTGAACACTGACGGCTTCACCAGTCCCCCTTCTCGGAGAGTTTAACGAGGTCAAATGTAACACTAATTCACTGAACTAGGCAGAGATGTGAGTTCAGATCATACTGGAAACAGATAACAACAATATCCCTGAGTAGGGTCAATTCAGGTAAAATGAGACACAGTTTGCCACTGAGATGAATGGGGAAAAATGTCCCAATTATCTGAAATTAAACCTAATTATTTTTGCTGTGAGAACATCAATATGGTATCATGAGGTAAAACATTTTCCTCCTCTTTACAAATGGAGGGAGTGTGTCTTATACAGTATATCATTTCCAGAACCTTCTCATCGCGCGAGCCAGACGTTCCCTCTCCCGAGCCTCCATCTCTGGGCTGCAACTCCAGCACAGTGCGGAAGAGCTTCTCGGACGTCTGCGTGAGGAAGCCGATCTCTGCGTTCGGGTGCAGGCCGTACAGGTACGGAGACTCGGCCGGAAGAGAAGCATCGATGTACTGAAACAGATCCAGAGAGACATGTCATGAGCTGTAGGACTAAAATAATCCAGCTAACAAAAATATGTACTAAAAAACCTTTTGCTAACGTTCCCGTTACGTTATGAAAACGTTATTCCTGAACGTTCTCTTCTGCTGTGATCATCATTAGACAGAACGACACTGTGTGCTTCAGTGAGTCACTGGGCCTCTCGACTGCTATGATGCTTTAAAAGCTAAAAACTACTTACACACAAGCGCATACAAGAAACACAAACACAATACTCTAATGATGGAGTCTAGCATGTAGTTCTCTGCTGTGAGAGCCAGAATATTCCCCATGCATGACCCAGCATCCCAGAGATCTCTCAGACAGAAATGAGGCTTAATTAATTAGCTGGGCTGTAGACACATGCAGAAGACGGAGAGAGCCAAGAGCAATCATACAGAACAATCATGTCATGCCCATTCAAACTGTGCCATGTGGAATTGGATGCAACTTTGAGGTTTTTTTTGTTTAGTTTTTTTTCAAACACTGTGGTAGAAAACATACATTCAGATCAGTCCAGTCGAGTCACACTTTCCACAGATAACCGTCCTTTAATCAGGTGATTCTGAGATCACCTACGGTACTCACCGTCATGTAGCTCCAAACTCGTGAGGCTTTTTGGAACAGAATAGGAGTTAATGTCAAACAGTGAAAGCTGATGATCACTGACTAGCATCTACAGCATTTCTTGCCTAGTTCACCAGGTTCAGGGGTTTCACAAAAAGTCTGAGAAAAATATTAAAGGGATCCCATGGTGTTCCCACTGCGCAATGTGACGTCGTAGTGACGTCCTTTCTAAGTAATTTTTGGACGTCCAATTTCGGTCCACTGAAGGGGTTGTCTTGTAACGCCAGGTGACGTCTTTTTTCGACGTCTCCGATACGTCAAATGTTGACGTCCGTGGGACCTCTGTATATGGGCTATTTATAGTCCAAATGTGGTCGTTTGTGGACGTCTTTTCAACATCATATTTAGATGTCGTTTTTATGCAACTTCTATAACTGTAGTCGCATGTTTCAAGAGGGTGGAGGACATGTTTTCTGTACCATGTATTAAATTTCCTGTAGCTTTGTTTCAGTAGCTAGTTTCGACAGGAAATGCATTGCATCTTTTTATGCGTCTCCAGTTGTTGCTGAGACAATCAAACTGAGTTTTTGGGAAATTATCTGGAACATATGCCACCTTCTGAAATGGGACTAGATTGTTTTTCAAAAAACTCCATTTGATTGTCTAAGCAGCAGGTAATAAATGGAGACGCATACATAGGTGTAATGCATTTCCAGCTCAAACTAGCTTATATCACTGTTTCCGTTTATATCACGTGTCATCAGAGAGCCTGTGATTGAAGGAGAGAGACCTGGGAGTGTTTAATATGAGAGGAACAGTCCAATGTACAGGGGAGATCGTCAGAATAATGATTATAATCGATATTTCATTGAAAATGGATATGATTGATTACAAAACGCTCATGCAAACAACAAGGTCTTTTTCCCTTATTTTTTCGTTGTTTTGGATTAAAAAGTGGGATGCATTTCGAAGAGTGTACTACACAGACATGTATGCTGTTGTTTCGTGGATTCGTCCGATCCGATCTGTACAAGGAGATACCGCGTTTTTTATGCTAATGTTTAAATAGCTTCAGCATTTCATTTAACCCTTTCCTCTCATGTGTATTTATTGCAAAAACGAGTTCAGAACATGAATCTTGAGTGTTTTAGCTTTCAAGTATTAATCATGTTGATAACAGCAATGTTGATATTTGTAAATAAAAAATTATATATCATGTAAATGTTCTTGCACCTCTCATAGACGTCCAAATGACACCCAAAAAAAATTACCCAGTTCAAGGTCTAAAGTTGAATGTCAAATTGACGTCCAAGTTGGGTCATGGTTCGACGTCAAAATAGTGCACCTAGTTTGGACGTCGAATAGATGTCCAGAATTGGTCATGGACCGACGGACCCAATATAGACATGATCTGCACGTCTATCCGACGTCCAATGTTTAGTGTATGGCTTAAAGGAACACTCCACTTTTTTTAAAAATAGGCTCATTTTACAAGTCCCCTAGAGTTAAATAGTTGAGTTTTACCGTTTTTGAATCCATTCAGCCGATCTTTGTATCTGGCGGTAACACTTTTAGCAAAGCTTAGCATACATCATTGATTCTGATCAGTCCATTAGCATCTCATTCAAAAAATGACCAAAGACACTTTCAATATTTTTCCTATTTAAAACTTGACTCTTCTACAGTTACATCGTGTGCTAAGACCAACTGAAAATGAAAAGTTGTGATTTTCTACACCTATATGGCTAGGAACTACTTTCTCATTCCTGCGTAATAGTCGCGGATCTCCGCGGCCGTACCATGGCTGCAGCGGCGCAATGATGGAAAGCAGCGCCTGAAAGTAGCCCCAGCTAGGTAACTTTCAATGTGACCGGCACTAAGTTCGTGTAGTTGCAGAGAAAGTTTCAGGCTTGCAGCCGACAAATTGTGTTGTGGATTTAGCTGTGTGATTAGCCATGGTTGTGTGTGTTGTAAAGGGCTGTGATAGTAAGTCGAAGGTGTAACTACCACCATGTTTCACAGAATACCAACGAATTATTGCGCCGCTGCAGCCATGGTACGGCCGCGGAGATCCGCGACTATTACGCAGGAATGAGAAAGTAGTTCCTAGCCATATAGGTGTAGAAAATCGCAACTTTTCATTTTCAGTTAGTCTTAGCACACGATGTAACTGTAGAAGAGTCAAGTTTTAAATAGGAAAAATATTGAAAGTGTCTTTGGTCATTTTTTGAATGAGATGCTAATGGACTGATCAGAATCAATGATGTATGCTAAGCTATGCTAAAAGTGCTGCCGCCAGATACAAAGATCGGCTGAATGGATTCAAAAACGGTAAAACTCAACTATTTAACTCTAGGGGACTTGTAAAATGTAAAATGTTCCTTTAACACCATGGGATCCCTTTAAGTGTAATATAAACACAACATGCTGTTTCCAATACTAAACATTTGCATTTTATATTGACACTGTGCTAAATCATGAAAATGTTAAAATGCGAACCCCTAAAAATACATTCTCCACAGACCCCAGTCTGACCTCTGACCTAGTGAACCAGGACTGGCTTTACATCCAGCAGAACCTTATCGCTGTAATCACTACAGTTGGAAATGCTTTATGTCCCACAGGTTTGCAAATGTAGGCGTGATTTCTCTCTGTACCTGATGATAACCGTTGTAGTCCATGTTTCCGGGCAGACGGAAGCCGTGCGCGAGGTACAGCTCTCCGTCCATCATCTCTGGCTTGATGAACTCTTCCAGATAGGTACGGCAGAGCCGGCGGTCCCAGTCGTCGGTGATGTGACCGCCGTACATGATCTCACCGAAGAGGTAGCGCAAATCATCATAGGGCACCTAGATGAAGAGTCAGAGCGCTTAAAGAATGACCTGCAACCGTCTGATCAGCAGGCCTGAACCACCAAACCCCAGCACTTACAACCCATGCATTCTAAAAAAAAAAAGGTTCTATATGGCACCAAAAATGGTTCTTGGCTCGTAATCATAGGGGAACCTTTTTTAGTGCTATATAGCACCAATTTTGGTGCTTCAGTGGTTCTTCAGAGGTTCTTCACCGGTTCTTTGACTAAGGTGCTATATAGCACCTCTGAAGAACCACTGAAGCACCAAAATTGGTGCTAAATAGCACAAAAAAAGGTTCCCCTATGATTACGAGCAAAGAACCATTTTTGGTGCCATATAGAACCTTTTTTTTTTTTGTGTGATTAACTCTTTAGGGACAGATTTACTAACTTGCGCCAATGCGAACCCTCTTTTGGCGTTAAAATAACTACTGTTGTTTTCAATATAATACATTTGGATGGTGATTTATACTTCTAAGCTCCTAAACAATACACACACACACACACACACTCTCCATAGACGTAATGGTTTTTATACTGTACAAACTGTATATTTTCTCCCCTTACACTAACCCTACCCCTAAACCTACCCATCACACAAAACGTTCAGCATTTTCATGTTTTATAAGCTTGTTTCCTCATGGGGACCTCAATTTAGGTCCCCACGGTGACACAAGTCCCCATGCCATGTGCATTCAGGTTGAAGTCCCCACCGGGATAGGAATGAACACTCACACACACACACACACACACACCCTCACCTTGTTGTTAGCCTCCAGATAGTTGTACAGCACGTTGATGGAGATGGTCAGGTCTCCAGTGTTGAACGGGTAGCTCCTGTTCCAGCCCTGAGGACCGAACTTCCTCCGCTCCGCCACCACCGCGTGGAAGTAGCACAGGGCGAACAGAATGCTTTTGAACTCGTTCTCGCGGGCGCACATCTCCAGAGTATCCTGTCAATTAGGACACATCTGTATCACGTTTCACATTCTGCCAACGAGATCCGACTTAAGAACTAAGAGAAAGTGATGAAAGTGAAAACCTTTGCGGCTGCTCTTTCATTGTTAGGGTTCCCAGTGGACACCAGCCATTAGGACAGACAAAAGAAAGACTCCTTTCCAATATATTTAGGAGCCGAGTCTCCTTTTTAAATGCCTCTGCTTGTCAGAGCTTTCATCGCCAGGCTCATCATCTCAATGAGTGTGAGGGATTGAGGGGGTCCAGAGCCAAACGGCAAATTGGACATTGCTTTTACCATGAAAATTGTTGAAAACATTTTAGTGGCTCAATTTTTGTGACGCCAACTTCAAATTTGGAACACAACTTGATTAGACATATGGCTTTGGTTTTCTAGCAATTTTAGAGACCATATTATTTTGTAAAATATATGTTTTGAATAAAATGCAAAACGTTTAGTTCAGTGCATTTGCTTTACAATAAGGGATTGAGGTGCAATCCAAAGGATACAAGATTTCCAGTAACATCATTAACCCTCTGGTGCTCTTTGGTCTTTTCTGACCGGAAAATTTTCTGTTTTGAAATTTTAAAAATCACTGCTTCATCAGAATGATATGAAACTTGGTTACTTTTCTAGCATTAGGTATGGTAACACACAAAAAAATTAAATGCATGATTCGAGCATGCTAAGTGGTCGTAAAAAAAATATTCCCACTTGTGCTCTTGTCTTTGGTCAAAAATGACCACCATAGGAAATTAATGGGAAATCTGCAAAAACACAAAATCACAGAAAAAAATCCATATTTCTAACAAACAAAAAAAATATCTAAAACTTTATAATAAATAGTCTTTGAGATTTTTTAAATATATATTCAAATCCATCAACGAAAAAAAATAAATCATTAAATGTGTTCAAAAGAGAACTAGGGAATTCTCAAGCCTCTCCATAGAGACTTCTAGTGATTACACCCATGGTTGCATGATTTCTTAAATCATTCCAAAAGAGGGCGCTAATCTGCCTTCAAAAAAATAGATTTTGAAGGCCTAGTCTCTATTTTAACCTGAAATACTGCAATAATTAAAAACAAAAACAAAAAATTACAAAACATTTTTTTGTATAATTTTCAATGGCAAAAATAGACCATAATTATTGCATAAATATAAAAAAATACCATCAAATCATCTCAAAATACAAAATTAAAAAGAAAAAATATTATTGAAGAAAAATAAATTGCATTGGTTTTTCTAGGGGTGGAGGAAGTTTAATTTTTAGGTGTCCGGTCACTTATGACCTGGAAGACAACCAATGCATCCCCTAAACGAAGAGCACCAGAGGGCTAAACAAATATCCTCTGCTTATGAATATGCCATAAGCAATGGGAGCTTGAATACAGTAGTTTGGAGGTGTTGAAGCTCTGATCCAGCATTAACATTCAGTACTCACACTAATACCAATGCAATTTATGATCTCCATAGCGATGTGTCACTGTTCGTCACAATCAAACCAATCACCAAGAGTCAAAAATCATTTGAATTTGACAACTCCAACAGGAAGCAATTGACTCGCTGAAAAGGTCAATATGAAAGTAGCTGTCATTTTCTGGATCACTGCTGCTTAAACTGGGCTCAGACTAGAGGAGTTTTTAAATCCTAACCGATTATGAAATCTGGTGGCATCACTCACATGGGCTCAGACTACAGGAGTTTTAGGCCAATTTATCCCCGATTTTCCCCTCCCAAGAATCTGAGAAAAAATATTGTGGAGGACCTCGATTGGTTCGGCGCAGATCATCTGGTAATGTGAGGCATTCACATATTGAATCTTGCACTTCTCGATCTGCTCTCACACAAATCAGGGCTGCCCCGATCATGTCAAACATGTTTGATATTAAGGATTTTAAATTGGGATGATTGCGTATTCTTTCACAATAGCCAATGAGAGAAGTGAATGAGAGCACTTTTGAAATTGCGACCGCGAAACAACTGTGTGCAGGTCCGTTGAACACGTCTCGGATCCCAATACAGGTCGGGAGGTGGAAGATTCGACATTACCAGGTCATCTGCGGCGAACATCGGAACCGATCAAGGTCCTCGACAAGATTTTTTCTCAGATTCTCGGGAGGGGAAAATCAGGGCTAAGGGCGTTTTCACACCTGAAAGTACGCACCAAGGTTTTGATACATTTTATACATTTGGTTAGTTTTGGTTTGGTTTCACATTGCAATTATGCGAGCGCACTAAAGAACTTTTTTTTCTTTTTTTCTCCAAAGATATAAATTTAACATTTCAGAAAGATACAAATGTTTCATATATAATTCTTTGAAAATGTCCATAATATCGTGAAACATAATAAAAAACATAACATAATAAAAAAACATAATATAATAAAAAAAATTACAAAAAGGGTATACATGTGTATTCAAATAAGATGAGGAGTTTAATTCTTTGTAAATGTCCATAGTTAGGGCCCAAGCCCTGAAAGGGCGCAGAGCCCTATTGTTCTTCCTCAGATTATTCTTTGTTTTTTTTTTTTGTTTTTTTTGTTTTTTTTTCGACTTCTCGGGTACTTTTGGGGCACTTAACATGCTCGAAAACTCTTGAAACTTCGCACAGGCGTCGGAATGCGCGGCCATCAGAGCCGGGCTGAAGCTGGTACCCGGGCGTGGCAGGGGGGCTCGACAGCGCCCCCTTAAGTGGGGTCTGAAAACTTGGTCCATATATCAAACACACTTGCACGTACATGTATGAAACTTGGTACACATTTAGACCTCATCGGGCCGAACAACTTTCGTGCTCATAGTTATGTGTCAGCCCAACAGGAAGTGAGCTATTATGGGTTGTTCGGAAAACGCATGCTCTGGAATTTAATATACTCCTCCGAGGCCATTGTTTCGATCATTGCCAAACTCGGTCAGCATTAAGTGAACATATCCAGGATGCTAAATTGCGAGCGGATTTTTGATATCTCGAAAAGTCTGGCCGTGGCGATGCAACGAATTTATGGCGAGAAAAGGGAAACAGGAAGTGTGTTTTAACTTGTGCAAACATTGACTGGTTTGGATGAAACTTCAGCTGTGTGTTCGCTGTAAGAGGCCGATCACATGGATATGACTTTTGTGAGTCAAAGTTATAGCGCCACCAACTGGCAGCAGGAAGTGTGTCACTTTCAAAAATGCTTTGAATCACCATCTTATTTTCACCAGATTTATTTCAAACTTCATCAGTATAATGTGAAAACATGACAGATAGAGACGTATGAAATGGATTCCTGAAATTTCAAATACTGTTGCCATGGCAACGTGTCAAAGTTTAATAATCTTTTGGCTGTTCTGAGGCTCTTAGCATGCTTGAAATTGCTTGAAACTGCTTGAAACTCAACACACACATCAGAGATGTCAGTCAGTACACATGGGCAAAGCCTCAGAAACGGGCGGGGATGAGGGGCTCTCTAGCGCCACCTTTTGACAAAAGTGAAGGGCTTCGTTTCATCTACAATCACCAAACTCAGTATATATATTGACCTCATCGAGCCGGACAACTTTCGAATTTACAGTCATTAGCTCCGACCAACAGGAAGTCAGATATTTTTGTTTGAAGGTGAATGTTTGGTTAAATCGGGGTCTGAGTTTTTACGTTCTCCTCGTAGGCGATTTATTCAATCTCCACCAAACTCGGTCAACATGAAACAAAGATACTGAAGATGCTAAAATGTGAACGGATATTGGATATCTCAAATGGTGTTTCCATGGCAAGGGATTAAATAAGGACAAAAAAGGGGAACAGAAATTCTCTGTGTCTGCTGCTCTCCCCTCAATGAACACAAGATGGCAGCATTGTATTAGTTTTGAAGCAGGATAAAAAAAAACTTGTTTCTCTCTCTCTCTCTCTCTCTCTCTCTCTCTCTTGTTTGTGATTTATGAGGAAACAAATTTGTATAATGACATGGGTATTAAACTGGTATTACGTGTATGTGTGTGTGTTTAAAAACATACTAAAACAATGTTTTATTAAAATGTAACCAAATAGCTTTAAAATAATCATACTATTTTTCAGATCAATATATTTATTTTATTTAATATATTTCTTCTGAATATTTATTCTCTGTCTGCCCTCCCCTCACTAAAAGGTAGCAGTGTTGTTATTTTTGAAACTCTCTCTCTCCGTGTGTGTGTGTGTGTGTGTGTGTGTGTGTGTGTGTGTGTGTGTGTGTGTGTGTGTGTGTGTGTGTGTGTGTGTGTGTGTGCTTGTTTATGTGATTTATTAGGGACGAAAATTTGTATAATGACATGGGTATTACACTGTTATTACAACGTAGTGGTTAATGAGGACATTTCATGTGTCCACATAATAAAAATATCTTTAAAAACATACTAAATAATGTATTATTAAAATGTAACCAAGTAGCTTTAAAAATATACTACAAATTACAATGAAAACATGGTTTATGAGAATATTTCCTGTGTCCCATAAATGAAATAGCTTTAAGGGGTGTGTGTGTGTGTGTGTGTGTGTGTGTGTGTGTGTGTGTGTGTGTGTGTGTGTGTGTGTGTGTGTGTGTGTGTGTGTGTGTGTGTGTGTGTGTGTGTGGGCATGTTTTTGTGAAATATCAGGACACAAATGTGTATAATGACATGGGTATGACATAGGTATTACAAAAAGAGGGTGAAATATGAGGACGTTCCCCATGTCCTCACTTTTCAAAATGCTTATAAATCACACAGAACAAGTTTTTTTCACAGAAAGTGAACTGCACAGTCTCCTGTGAGGGCTAGGTTTAGGGGCAGGGGCAGTGTGTGTGTGTGTGTGTGTGTGTGTGTGTGTGTGTGATGGGTAGGTTTAGGGGCAGGGGCAGTGTAAGGGGATAGAAAATACGGTTTGTACGGTATAAAAACCATTACGCCTATGGAATGTCCTCACATTTCACAAAAACAAACGTGTGTGTGTGTGTGTGTGTGTGTGTGTGTGTGTGTGTGTGTGGGGGCATGTTTTTGTTAAATATCAGGACACAAATGTGTATAATGACATGGGTATGACATGGGTATTACAAAAAGAGGGTGAAATATGAGGACGTTCCCCATGTCCTCACTTTTCAAAATGCTTATAAATCACAGAATGAGGTTTTTTTTCACAGAAAGTGAACTGCACAGTCTCCTGTGAGGGGTAGGTTTAGGGGCAGTGTAAGGGGATAGAAAATACGGTTTGTACGGTATAAAAACCATTACGCCTATGGAATGTCCTCACATTTCACAAAAACAAACGTGTGTGTGTGTGTGTGTGTGTGTGTGTCCACCAACTGGCAGCAGGAAGTGTGTCACTTTCAAAAATGCTAAATCACTGTCTTGTTTTCACCCGATTTACTTCAAACTTCATCAGTATAATGACAAAACATGGCAGATGTAGACATACGAATGGATTCCTGATATTTTACATACTGTTGCCATGGCAGTGTGTCAAAGTTTAATCATCTTTTGGCTGTTTTTGAGGCTCTTAGCATGCTTGAAATTGCTTGAAACTCAACACACACATCAGAGATGTCAGTCAGTGGAAATGGGCAAAGCCTCAGAAATGGGTGTGTTGGAGGGGTGTTTATTACAACATAATCATGGTTTATGAAGACATTTCATGTGTCCCCGTAAATCAAAATAGCTTTAAAAGCATACTAAACAATGTTTTAATAAAAATGTAAAAATGCAGAATGTTTTCTGTGATGGTAGGTTTAGGGGTAGTGTGTGTGTGTGTGTGTGTGCGATATGTAGGCTTAGGGGTAGTGTAGGGGGATAGAATTTACAGTTTGTACAGTATAAAAACCATTAAGTCTATGGAATGCCCTCCGCCTGTCTTTCCCCTTCCCCCTCTCTATCACTCTCTCTGTGTGTGTGTGTGTGTGTGTGTGTGTGTGTGTGTGGAGGGGGGGGGGGGCTCTCTCTCACCCTGTATGTGTGTGTGCCTTTCTCTCAGTCCTTCCCCTCCCCCTCACTCTCACTCTATCATTGTGTGTGTGTGTGTGTGTGTGTGTGTGTGTGTGTGTGTGTGTGTGTGTGTGTGTGTGTGTGTGTGTGTGTGTGTGTGTGTGTGTGTGTGTGTGTGTGTGTGTGTGTGTGTGTGTGTGTGTGTGTGTGTGTGTGACTTTCTCTATTTATTTTTTATATTGGACCACACATATTGATTTCAAATATATTCAACATATTTTTTTCAGAGAGTGAAATAAAAAAAACTTTCTCCCACCATTTAGATTTTATTTCTTTTTGTTGTTAAAATCTTGTGAACCTGGTTCAATGTGCAGATTGCCTCTCTCTCAGTCCTTCCCCTCCCCCCTCACTCTCAGGCTCACCCTGGGTGTGTGTGTGTTTGATTGTGTGCGCGCACGTGTGTGTGTGTGTGGTGTGTGTGTGTGTGTGTGTGTGGGGGGGGGGTGTCTCTCTCACCCTGTGAGTTTGTGTGTGTGCCTTTCTCTCTCGGAATGATAATTTACCCCTTTCGTATCATAGACTATCACAAAAAACTATCACTTTAGTGTGAATAAGTTAAAAAGAACTACAAACACCTTGAATTAAATACTGGCCTTCTGGACTTACAAAATTTTGAGCAGGAAAATATAACTTTTATTTATTTTATCCTATGACATTAAAATTAATCTAGATTTAAATTACATCATGGGTGTGGCTTGTGGTGATAGTGGCACCAGCTGCTGCAGTAAATGTGGCATATTCGAGCGATTTAAAAAAATTATCCTGTTTAAATGCATATTGCCTGCCGTGCACAGTTAAGCTGATGCCACCGGCGTGGCGGTGCCACCGGCTTGGGCCCGTCATCGCTGCTCGCAGCTTTAATTCTTTTTGCTTTGCGGTTTGAAAGTCCTTTGAGAGTTTTAAAATAAATCTTCATGTCAGCCTTGAAATGGGTGATGTTGGGAATCCTGTCAGACCATTTACATTTGTGTATGTAGAACTTCCAGAGTAATATTATAAGATTTAATATAAAAACACGACTCTTTTCTATATCCTTTTTGGCGTAATAAAAAGTGGACATTTCAAGCTTTATATACACATATTTCTCAGGTCTGTGAGGCGAGTAGCTGCTGAGTTTGGGTTTATTTGAGACGCGCTCCAGTTCATGTACAAAGCATGTGATCGCTCCCGCGATTATTGTCTGCTATAGACTATTTGCTTCTTATTTATTAAATCCAGTCAATTATCTGATTAAACGTTGATTAAAATTAAGAAACAATTGATATAAAACGAAATTCACATTAAAGAAAGGCTTTCTAAGCCAAATCATACAAAATTTGTTTCAAAATATTTTCTGACCTTCTGTCTTCTGACATATTGCGCATTTTTTCACTTTTCATAATCAATGTAGCCTAGATGAAACTAAAAAATAACATTATAATATTTAAACATAAAAGGAACTTCCTGTAAATGGTCTGAAAGTACAGAAAATAGGCTACTTTCACACTAGAAACGAACCGAACCTTTGTTCAGTTTGATCCGGAACGAGACTGCCTCTTTTCGTCTGACCAAATGTCGTCTGTTTGGTCCGGACCGTGGTCCGGGGGACGTTTCACACCTGTAATTTTGATTCAGACCAAACTGAAAAGTCCGAAAATCCAGACCAAACAAGGTAGGTGTGAAAGCGCCCTAAAACTCCTGTAGTCTGAGCCCAGCTTTATTAGAGTTTGAGAGCTGTTTAGGACTTTTTCTCTGCCATTGATTTACTTTCAAGGTGCGTTCATGACTAGAATGTGACTCGTTCTGCAGAGAAAACCTGCTGGAAAGCCACAGTCATCAGCACTAGAATTGGCCTGGAGTGAGCTGGAAAGTCCTGCCACAGACCAGGCTTCATCGAGGACACAAGGAGAACTGTAATTCGGTCACAGAGATTCTCTCACAACAAGCAGATGCTTAATATTGTATCAGCCAAATCCAAGATATACAGGACCTCACAGAAAACATGACATTACACCTAATTTCCCTGTATTGTTCAAAAATGCAGAATAGTTTAGACTGAAAATAGGGGTGTGTCAAGAGAATTACAAAAGTTTAAATTTGAGTTTTTTTGGGTAAATATTGCACAACATAATTGTAGTGGTATGCGACTATGTGACGCTCCTTGTGTGTGTTTCATGTCTATCCACAGGCACCTGGAGCAGCTGGATTGGGCGTCAGAAGCATGTGATTATCTGCAGGTCACCTTACCTGATTGAAGTTGTCCAGGGCTTTGTGCAGGTTGGCATGCATGCCCATCGGCGGCTCGTTGGTGATTTTGATGGAGTTCTCCAGGATGCCCTGAGGAATGATGTGGCCATCGGGCGAGGATGACGGCTCTGCGCTGATGAAGACCCTGTAGCTCGGGTTGCTGCCCTCCGCAAGCTGCTCCAGCTTCTTCTCCAAGGTTCCCAGCCATTTAGAGACCAAGTGGATATTCTAGTTCAGACAGAAGACACAGATCTCTGATGACACTTTGTAGTGAACGCAATGAACAAGAAAATGCAATTTAAACACGGCGTGCCAATCCTTAAAGGATTATAGAACGTAAAAATCCTACCATTTTCTAGTATCATTTCAAGTATCGTCTTTTACACAGTCTAAAGCTCTAAACGGCAAAGTTTTGCATTTTGTAAAAAATCTAATTAATAAAAGGGGAAATTCTGGTGACAAAAAGGACAAATTTCAAAGCACACACTGTGAAAATAATGAACACAGATAAATTCAGTTCAAGTTTTGTTCTCATCTGATAGTGTCAGTGCAGTCTTGTTTTGTATTAGTAAATGCTGAAATTAACATTAGATAAATGTGATTTTAGAATTACTTTTCATCATAAGTTCATGTTAACTAATGTAGACCTAACTAAAACCCTTATTGTTAAATGTTCCCAATAAAGCAAGTCAGTTAAAAGAGCAAATGTGGCTCCAAAATCAGTGCAATGTGAGCATGTGAACTTCAGTGATCCAGTGTGCTTTACAGACACCTGTACTGTGCGTCTGGTCATGATGATCTTCACTCAGTAATGGGGTGTATGTGTGAATATGGGAGTTTAGTGTTTCACCTGTAAAATCACCCAGTGTCCCTCTCTCGCTGCCATATCCAGAGCCTGTTCTGCCACCACTTCCTGTCCCTGGCCCAGCGAAACGTTGTGGAAATTCTTGTTGTCAAACGTGTATCCCAGTGTTCTTCCTGCAGGGTTTTATTAAAGGGTCAGATTACAGATCTGTCGTGAACCCTTAGTAATCGGCTAGCTTGTGATTTGACTAGTGTTTAATCTGATCCCTCACATGACTATCAGTAAACTGTCAAATCTGCCTTAGAGGAAAAGTATGAGAGAGTCTGGATACAATAATTAGCACTGACAGACTATCCCAAACACGCCAACATTTATTTACGCTTTGAGAGCAGGTATCCGCAGATCTTAAGGGGTCATTTTTAAAAATACCAAAATGTAAAGCCAAAAAATTTAATTTTTCGCCGCTAGAGGTCACTTATTCAAAACAAAGGCATAGTTTCGCTGAGCCTTTATTATTATATACATTTGAGTATGTTAAAGTTATGTTATAATGCTTCTTTGTGCGTTCGCTCAGCGCTACTATGAGACACTTGTTCACACTGCAGTGAGCGAGATCATATTAGGCATGGTAAAACATGGTACTAAACATGGTAAAAAATCAAGAACACCAGTTTCAAACAATAAGACTAACTGTGTTGAGCTGTAGAACAATGATTCATTTTCTATCGATGAATGATCCAAACAGTTGCTCATCTGTCTAATAAAACACATAATATATTATAGCGTCCTTGGTGTTTCCATGGTTTCTACAAAATAAAACTGGAAATCGAGGGTATGATGTCATTGATAAGTGTTCTGGTAAAATTGCTTATTTCTCTGGATTTAAACATTCTTGGAAACATTTGGGATAATGAGCACACAAGTCAACAAAATATATAACATTTTTCAGTAACACTTTACAATAAGGCTTTATTAGCTAACATTAGTTAATGCATTAATTAATATGGACTAACCATGAACAACACCTCTGTTCAGCATTAGTTAATCTTTGTTAACGTTAGTTCATAAAAATCCAGCTGTTCAAGGTTTGTTCATGTTAGTTCACAGAGCATTAACTAATGTTAGCAAGATTTTAATAATGCATTAGTAAATGTCGAAATTAACATTAACAAAGATAAATGCTTTATAAGTGCAGTTCATTATTAGTTCATGTTAACTAATGTAGTTAACTAATGTTAACTAATGAACCTTATTGTAAAGTGTTACCCATTGTTCTTGTGTTTTTTGGATATTTTAATCCAAAAATCGTACATATTGTGCCTTATATCACTGGCCATTAATGCAGCATTTTGGTGAAATGATGAAACATGGTCTGTACCGTGTTTCTCCACGTCCTTCAGCGGGTCGACTCCCGGAGACAGGATGAAGAACATGGGTGTGGCGGCGCCAGACTCCTCATAAGACACGGCGAAGTCCACTGAGCGTCCCGTCACATATTTACTGCCCAGCTTCTCCTCCACAAAATCTCTAAAGGGGAACAAGCTCGTTATTTGTCTTTTTGCAAACTCATTATTATGACACTGTAATAATGATGAACTTTTTATTTAAATGTGTTCCAAGTGAACCATGTTAAAGGGTTAGTTCACCCAAAAATGAAAATTCTGTCATTAATTACTTACCCTCATGTCGTTCGACACCCGTAAGACCTCAGTTCATCTTCGGAACAGAAATGAAGATATTTTAGTTGAAATCTGATGGCTCTGAAAGGCCTCCATTGGCACAATGCACTTTACACTCTCAAGACCCATAAAAGCTACTAAAGACGTCGTTACAAAGTCCATCTCACTACAGTGGTTCTAAAATAACTTTATGGAGTGGGGAGAATAGTTTTTGTGCGCAAAAAAACCCTAAATAACGATTTATATAGTGATGACGATTTCAAAACAAGGCCTCATGAAGCTTCGAAGCGTTATGAATCTGTGAGTCGAATCAGCAGTTTGAATCGCCAAATTTCAGCAGTTTGAAGTTGCTTCATGATGCCGTGTTTTGAAATCGTCATCACTATGTAAGTCGTTATTTAGGGGTTTTTTGCGCACAAAAACTGTTCTCACTGATTCATAAAGTTATTTTAGAACCACTGTAGTGAGATGGACTTTGTAACGATGTCTTTAGTAGCTTTTAAGGGTCTTGAGAGTGTAAAGTGCATTGTGCCAATGGAGGCCTTTCAGAGCCCTCAGATTTCAACTAAAATATCTTCATTTCTGTTCCGAAGATGAACGGAGGTCTTACGGGTGTCGAACGACATGAGGGTAAGTAATTAATGACAGAATTTTCATTTTTGGGTGAACTAAACCTTTAAAGAGAGCTGAATTAACTGAACTCCACACAGGGCATTGGTGAATATTGATTGTCTTATTATATTAACACTGCCGTTCTCTTCCTATTGGTCACAACTCTACTGCAGAAACTTCTTAACAACTAACTCTTAACCAATGGCAGACAGTGCTCTCTGTGATTGGGAATATAACACCAATGTAGAAAAAAAATATTCACAGAAAGGACTGTCCCATTTAGAACAAATGAACGGTTTGGTCCAGATGAGGTCTGACCTGACAGCGTAGGTCATTCTGTCGGGACGCAGCGCTCTCATCATACACAGCCGCTGCAGTGACGTCTTATTCTTCCACTCCTGAGGGAACTTCTCTTTCTCAGGACACTCGGACTCCGCAAACTTCTTCCAGCGTTTAGCCGAGCCTTCAATGTCCCGGTCGAGGTTGTGAAACTCCTCAATGGCAGAGAGAGACTGAAACGCCACAAAATAATCTCACCAATCTTTCATTAAATAAATCATTAGCAAGATAAAATACTAATTACAGGTATCACATAAAGACAGCTAAAGCATAAAAGGTTCAAAAGGTAGTTGATGCGTAATACTGAACGCCCACAGACCTTCATTCAGCCTACACTAGTTCCATTGAAACGGTCCTGTGGTGTGGCAAATTAATTTTTAGAAGTACAATTGGACCCACTTTATATTAGGTGGCCTTAACTACTCTGTACTAACATTTTAATTAATCATTTGATACAATGCACTTATTGTGTACATACATGTTTTTACATTGTACTTACATTTAAAAAAATACTTGCATGTAATTACATCTGTAATTAATTTCTGTAGTTACATTTGTAATTACACTGTTGACACTTCCCTTACACCTAACCCTACCCTTAAACTTACCCATCCCACCACACCTGTCCCTGACCCTACCCTTAAACTTACCCTTACCACCACACCTGTCCCTAACCCTACCCTTAAACTTACCCATACCACCACACCTGTCCCTAACCCTACCCTTAAACTTACCCATACCACCACACCTGTCCCTAACCCTACCCTTAAACTTACCCACACCACCACACCTGTCCCTAACCCTACCCTTAAACTTACCCACACCACCACACCTGTCCCTAACCCTACCCTTAAACTTACCCATACCACCACACCTGTCCCTAACCCTACCCTTAAACTTACCCACACCACCACACCTGTCCCTAACCCTACCCTTAAACTTACCCATCCCACCACACCTGTCCCTAACCCTACCCTTAAACTTACCCATCCCACCACACCTGTCCCTAACCCTACCCTTAAACTTACCCACACCACCACACCTGTCCCTAACCCTACCCTTAAACTTACCCACACCACCACACCTGTCCCTGACCCTACCCTTAAACTTACCCATACCACCACACCTGTCCCTAACCCTACCCTTAAACTTACCCATACCACCACACCTGTCCCTAACCCTACCCTTAAACTTACCCATACCACCACACCTGTCCCTAACCCTACCCTTAAACTTACCCACACCACCACACCTGTCCCTAACCCTACCCTTAAACTTACCCACACCACCACACCTGTCCCTAACCCTACCCTTAAACTTACCCATACCACCACACCTGTCCCTAACCCTACCCTTAAACTTACCCACACCACCACACCTGTCCCTAACCCTACCCTTAAACTTACCCACACCACCACACCTGTCCCTAACCCTACCCTTAAACTTACCCACACCACCACACCTGTCCCTAACCCTACCCTTAAACTTACCCATACCACCACACCTGTCCCTAACCCTACCCTTAAACTTACCCATACCACCACACCTGTCCCTAACCCTACCCTTAAACTTACCCACACCACCACACCTGTCCCTAACCCTACCCTTAAACTTACCCACACCACCACACCTGTCCCTAACCCTACCCTTAAACTTACCCATACCACCACACCTGTCCCTAACCCTACCCTTAAACTTACCCACACCACCACACCTGTCCCTAACCCTACCCTTAAACTTACCCACACCACCACACCTGTCCCTAACCCTACCCTTAAACTTACTCACACCACCACACCTGTCCCTAACCCTACCCTTAAACTTACCCACACCACCACACCTGTCCCTAACCCTACCCTTAAACTTACCCATCCCACCACACCTGTCCCTAACCCTACCCTTAAACTTACCCACACCACCACACCTGTCCCTAACCCTACCCTTAAACTTACCCACACCACCACACCTGTCCCTAACCCTACCCTTAAACTTACCCACACCACCACACCTGTCCCTAACCCTACCCTTAAACTTACCCACACCACCACACCTGTCCCTGACCCTACCCTTAAACTTACCCATACCACCACACCTGTCCCTAACCCTACCCTTAAACTTACCCACACCACCACACCTGTCCCTAACCCTACCCTTAAACTTACCCATACCACCACACCTGTCCCTAACCCTACCCTTAAACTTACCCACACCACCACACCTGTCCCTAACCCTACCCTTAAACTTACCCACACCACCACACCTGTCCCTAACCCTACCCTTAAACTTACCCACACCACCACACCTGTCCCTAACCCTACCCTTAAACTTACCCACACCACCACACCTGTCCCTGACCCTACCCATAAACTTACCCACACCACCACACCTGTCCCTGACCCTACCCTTAAACTTACCCACACCACCACACCTGTCCCTAACCCTACCCTTAAACTTACCCACACCACCACACCTGTCCCTAACCCTACCCGTATCCCACCTCAATATCAGCACATAGTAGTTAAGGCCACCTAATATAAAGTGGGGCCGTACAAATATTTTATGTCGTCTCAGAATGAATATGAAGTCATAAAAGCTGCATGCACATTTACTAGAGTTTAGCATGTCTCACTGCAGGACACGTTTCATGTCAGCTAAGCTTTTCATCAATAAAGTGTGTTTCATTTATTATGCATTATTTTGCAGGCAAGCCGAGTAGACAGTGTCTTATCAAAACGAAGAGAAGTTATGATGACAGAAGAGTTCAGACTCAACTTTGTCAAGGCGCTAATCAAATCTAACTACAAAGCGTCTTTATGCCACAAACTGCTGAGCAAACATGAGCGTGTTTCTTCATAAACCAGACGTCCAGAAGTGCTTAGGCAGCAGAAACGTAGATTGATCTTCTCTTGGAAAAACAACGCTGTGACATATGCCGGCTTTCATTCGGAGGTGGTGACTCATAATCCCAGAAAGCCTGGCTTATGAGAAACACTATGGGCCCTAGGGGTGTGCATTGGCACTGCCCTCACAGTTCGATTCGATTACGATTCACCAGGTAACGATTCGATTCAATTTGATTCTATGATGCATTGCGATGCATCAAAATTATACTGCACACAACAAGGCAAATTTTTAATCAGTCATGAGGCAATACAAGCAGTTAGATATTGAACAACAGATTTTATTGGCTGCTATGTGTGTATTATCACTCTCCTGTATCTTTGACATACATGTCATTAAATAAAATAAAATTGAATGGTACAGGGTATTGGATATGGCATTTTCAAACCTGAAAAAGAAAACATAAATCTCTGCTTTCAGTGCTTTGAATGAGAAATGTTTCTCTTCTCTGCTTTAGAACCATTTGAAATTAAATAGAGCAATAATAACAGCCAACTTGTTCCAGCAGTGAACATAAGTGTTTTAATTAATCAGTAATCTCCCTCCGCCTCAGCCATCTTGATTGTTGTTGTTGTTGTTATGACCCCGGAAGTAACTGAAACTTCACAACTTTATTGTCCAACTCAAAGCCAGGAAATAAACGATGACATAATCGATTATGGCACTTAGCCGCATCGATGCTGAATCGTGCATGCCCCGCAATTGCCGAATCGATTATTGTTGACACCACTAATGGCCCTATTTTACCGATCTGAGCGCATGGTCTTAAGCGCATGGCGCAGGTGCACTTAGGGCATGTCCGAATCCACTTTTGCTAGTTTAATGACTGAAAAAACGGTCGGCGCGCCAGGAGCATGGTGCAAAAGTGTTGAGTCTCTTAATGAGTCATGGGTGTGTTTTGGGCGTAACGTGCAATAAACCAATCAGAGTCTCATCTCCCATTCCCTTTAAAAGCCAATTGCGCTCACACCAAGACGGATTCACTATTTACATGGAGGGAAGACTGAACGCTTCTCAGAGAGGAATCCTTTTATTTTTAATATTTAAAAATGTGCTGCTGCGCATCCCTGTGTGTGTAATAATCAGAGTGTACACGTGTTGTGCACTCGCCTATAGGCTCATATTACTAACACACCCTTTAAATAACACAAAAAATACTGTACTATTGACTTTAGAGCAGGTTTTTGTTGGTCAATGGTCAATTCAGTTCCTCACAATAGCAACGCCCAACAATGCTCCTGAACAAACCTGGTTTTCAGACCAGACGCCCATGGGTGAACAGATGCACAAGTCCATTTGATATTTAAACAACGTGGCGCTGGACGTGAAAATGAGAACTGCGTCAGGCTGAAACTAGCTAAAAAAACGCCTGCCGTCGCATTGCGCCAGGTGTATGATAGGGCACTAAATCTTAAATGGCAGACTAATAATAATAATAGTTATAATAAAAAATAATAATTCTAATTATTATTATTACAAAAGCCAATATTTACTGTATATAGACATTAATAGTTCACCCATAACTTTGCTCCTCATTTAAGGCCCATTCACACCAAGGAAGATAAATATAATTATAAAAATATTGTTTTTTATAAGAACATCAGAGTCCACAGCACAACTATAACGATAAAGACACAGAGGGAGGATATCGTTGAAATCATTTTCAAGATTTTTTCCAGCTGATGAATGATAAAAACACTGACAGCCAATCAGAATCCATCCTGCTTTAAAGAGATAGAGTATTTAAAGCGACAGAGGACAAAACTGAGAATAAACAGAACGATTTTGTGCGCTGGTGTGAATGCTAAAATATAACGCTAATATCTTTATGGTTCTTGGTGTGAACGGGCCTTTACCCTCATGGTATTTTAATTTCCTTTCTTATGTGAATCACAAAAGATCTTATGTTGAATATCTGAGCTTATGCTTTTCATACAGTAAATGCAGATGGCAAAGACGCAACAGAAAAGTATCATGTTATCGGCTTCATTTTAAAATCTTTCCTGTCATTAAAGCTCATCTGGGTTTTGGATTAATTTGACAATCAAAAATTAAGATATGATGAGCACAGAGAGTGTGTTATGTTGAGAGATGCCACATTTTGTTACTTTCAAAGACATAAATAATAGAAAAAGAGACCCAAGTGAATCAAGGATCAACACAGACAAATCTCAGACTCACTTTAATCCCGCCCCAGGAGTGATCGGACAGGAAGTCCACCGGTGAACTCAATCCTGCCTGCACCGGGTAGCGCAACAGGAAGTCCAGCTCAGTGGGATTAATCTCTTTACTCACGAGCAAGACCTACAGGGGAGATGAGCAATGTGTTCAGGGGAAGCAGAGGCGAGTGTGTTTTGGAGTCTGATGAAATGACGGCTCACCTGGAAGGCCAGCTGGGCGGTGTAGATGAGCTTGTCACACTCGAAGAGCCCGCGGGTGGTGTACTGGAACACCGAGGACGTGATGTTGTCAATCAGATTTAAGACCCGCTGCTTCAAGGTCTCATCCGGCTCGGCTTTTAGTACAGCCTTTTGAAACACAACGCTGAAGGCCTGGACGTGAGAAGCACAAAGGCACAACATTGAGGAGAAACAAAGAGACGTTTTTCTCTAGTGAGACGTTTCTATGACTGGTTCTGCAAAAAGCAGCAATTATTTTTAAAAGCTGTAGATTTTATCTTGTTGGCATGAAGATGAAAACACAAGAAAGCCAGTGAACATACACAAATTAACTATACATTAATAATCTATTTATCTCTGCAAAGCTGTTCTTCAGAACAGTTAGGGAGAAAAATAAAATAAAATATGTTTATCATTCTGGGTTCAAGTCTGACTAAAAGTACTGATAAGTAACTTGTCAAATGTCAATTCACACACAGATTTAATGATTTCAATCAGTGATGATAGACAGACACTGAACAGAATGCACTGATGATAGCAGTGTGTTTGCTTTTGCTTGCAACCAGCGAAGACGCTGCCTATTTATTATCTTTATAAGCGTAGAGCATTGTTATTAGCTAGTGTTGACACTGTACACTGAACAGCATTACATTCAACGCTGGAGAAGAGAAACACAAGAGCTCCATCGTGTGTGGCTGAGGTACCTTGAGAGAGAACTGGTACATGGGATGTATTTTATTGAGGTCGTTCATGATGAAGTACAGGAGCGAGGCTCGGGCCGCCGCCGGACGGTAGTGTTCTCTCGCGTCATTGATCTCAGCCTCCGTCACTTTGGCCTCTTTTACCTGTAGCGGTGCAACACACACACACACACACACACACACACACACACACACACACACACACACACACACACACACACACACACACACACACACACACACACACACACACACACACACACACACACACACACACACACACACATCACTATCAATAACAATCTAATATAAACTAATGAATCACATAGTGAATACATTTTCAATTAGCATTTCAGAAATACATTAAATCCTAAATGGATGTAGGTGTCCATCTCGCCACGTTGAGCATTTGTGCTGTTTTTATCAATTTACTGTACATTTTTACTCATATTCTTACTGCAGATTATTTCAAATGTGACTGGATTGACTGGACATCAGGTTTTAGCATAATTAATTGAAATCCTGTATGCAATGCAAGAAATGATATGAATGGTAACAGAAAAGAGTGGGTAACAATAACTAACAATTAGTAATATATTCTTACAGAATTTACCAATTTTTGTTCATGTTAGATCACAGTGCATTAACTAATGTTAACAGATACAACTTTTGATCTTAATAATGTATTAGCAAATGTTCCAATTATTATATTAATATATTATATTAATAAATGCTGTAGAATTATAGTTCATTGTTAACCCTCTGGTGCTCTTCGTTTAGGGGATGCATTGGTTGTCTTCCCGGTCATAAGTGACCGGACACCTAAAAATTAAACTTCCTCCACCCCAGTAAAACCAATGTAATTAATTTTTCTTCAATAATATTTTTTTCTATTTTCTTTTGCATTTTGAGATGGTTTGATGGCACTTATTAATTATATATATATATATATATAAACAGTATTTCAGGTTAAAATAAAGTCTATAACAAGTCTAAAATAAAAAAATTTGAAGGAAGATTAGCGCCCTCTTTTGGAATTATTTAATTAAACATGCAACCATGTGTGTAACCACTAGAGGTCTCAATGGAGAGGCTTGTGAATTCACTAGGTCTCTTTTGAACACATTTAATTTTTTTTTTAAGATGGATTTGAATATATATTTAAAAAACCCACTATTTATTGTAAAGTTTTAGATCTTTTTTTTTTTGTCAAAAAAATAGTGATTTAAAGTGTTAGTTTATGCATTATGATTATAATAATACAAATCAGTACAATTACAATAGGGTTTCAGCACTTCGTGCTTGAACCCCTAATAATTATTATTATGTATACAGTGTGTGAGTGTCTGTGTGTGAGTGGATGTGTCAATGTCACACTCTTGATGACTTTTTTCAGCATTGTGGCCGATTTGTAGATTCTGTGAATTGTTGTATATTTCTGCCAATTTCCCATTCATTTCTATGAACGTTACTATTTTTTTTTTACAACCACTCAGCATGCTCGGATCATGACCTCAATTCTTTGTGTGTGAAAATTTTCCGGTCACAAATGACCGAAGAGCACCAGAGGGTTATGTTAACTAATTTTAACAAATGAACCCTTCAGCAGAACAGTTTTCTATTGTTTTTAATGATACATTAAAACTGTTGTGCTACTATCTAACTGTAAACTGATGCGCTTTCTACTGCAGACATTATTTTCTAGTTCATGTTTTTTGCTGTGTCGTGAAACACACAGGCGCTGCTAAAAAAACAACAACACACCTTGACTTCGATCTCTGCCGCTGTTCGTTTGGTAATCTCCAAGTTCTCCACCAGTTCAATGTCTCCGAGGAAGTTTCCGGATGCTGAGGAGAGGCGTGAGAGCAGGTTGTCCTCCAGATTTTTCAAAGTGATTTTGAAGCCGTTCTGCTCCTTTGTAAGGTTTGACTACAAAGTAAAAGACACAGAAAGACGTGTGATAAAAACAAGAGCCACGGGGCAAAGTCAGTCACATAGAGAGATCAATATATGCAGTCGTCTTTGCATGGATTAACACACTTTCTCTCGCCAAACACATCAAAAAACCAGAGTGTGATGGAACTATCAATCCATTCCCCATGTTTTCTAGAGAAACTAATGCACACAAGCGACCATCTGCAAAAAGCAGTCAGATCACACAGACACGCTCAGAGAGCAGTCATCTCAGAAAATCTCATACTGGATGGTCAAAACACAATATATCCCTGAAGAGGTCAATCTGCACATAAACAAACCTATAATAGTGTCGCTCTCCCTGTGACCACTGGAGCCTTTTTTGAGACTTTTACAAAGAGATGCAGCAAATAACAACACTAGAGAACTCGGTTCAAAGGTCCGGACCATGCTGTGCAACGGCTCTTCAGAGAGGAGGAAAACGGGTATGTTAAACTAACCCATCCTAATGGGTCAGTCATTAATGATTACATTTCTACTGGCATCTTGTGCGTCCAATTACCCTGGAGCTGAAAAACAAACAAATAACTAGCAGCTGAGAGACTTACTGTGAAAAAAGTAACTCTTGCCATGTCAGAAGATGATTTGAGAAGAGCTCATTAGTGAGACTGATCACGGATCAGTGTCATTTATTTTATCTAATGGCCTTGGCGGATGTGCAGATTTCAATGTGAATGCTCTAATACGATCTCACCACAATATTGATGGTATTGCGTAATACAAAACACAAGCCAGGGAATATGGACAAACCCTCTAAAAATAATCTAAATAAAAAGCGTGGTGTGGTTGCATAAGATAAGTCTGGCCTGAGAGTAGTTCAGCAGTATTTTTCCCATCCTTAGGATCTCAGCTTGGAAACACTAATTATCTCAAAATAACCGCATTCACTCCCTGTCAGTTATTAAAAACAATTCTTTGGTTTGATGTCATTTGTTCAGAAATGAAAACCCTCAGCTTCAGCTTCAGCCACACATTTCAGGAAGGGGAAATGAAGTAAAGTGAGAAAAACAAGCTGAAAATAAAAGTGGCTTCATCTAGGGAAATTGAGAGACTTCATGGGGAGGTTCAACCCTGTGGCAAAAACACCTACTTTACCATTCCAGCTAATTACTTACAGTAATGCTGTGCTAATATATATAGATGCTAATATAATACATTCGCAAATGTGTTACCGATAGCCGAAACTCTCATTGGTCATTAGCAAAATTGCTCAGGGAAAGCGTGTGCTAATTACATACATGAAGGTGCAAATAGTGCACCACTAATTAACCTTCTGTCAGTGAAGGTGAGAACACACAGCCGCTCTCTGGGACACAGCAAGAGGATCTTCCTCAATCATCAAATGTTCTGATATGCATGCAGAGCTGGAACGACTAAGTTCAGCCAATCTAGACCTTAGAAACCGATGACTCCAATTACGCTCACAAACACCTGTTAAATAGCATCTACTTAAGTGCGGAGAGAAGGATCTGACATGAAGCCCAGTAGTACATCTGAAGCACCTTGAGCTCCTCCAGGTCGGGTCTCTCCATGCTGACCACAGCCGCCAGCAGCTGGTCCTCCAGGCCGTCCCGCGTCACGGTGAAGTTGACCAGCGTACACTGAGCCTGAAGCTCGGGCTGGTAGTGAGGGTTTGCCAGCTTGGTGTGAAGGATCAGACGGAAACTGGGGTTGTACTCGCACTCCTTGTCGCCAATCTTTATGTAGCTGTTGCGGATTAAAAATGAGAATTAGCTCATTATTTCCTGCAGGTGCCATAAGGATGTTCCACATCTGTAGGACTTTCTTTTTTTCATGGAACATCAAAGGAGAAGAAAGTCAGAAACTGTCAAACTCAAACATATACATATAGTGCTGTATGGAAGATTATTCAAAAACAGAGGTGGACAGTAACGAAGTACATTTACTTGAGTACTGTACTTAAGTACACTTTTTGTGTATCTGTACTTTACTGAAGTATTATTTTTTAGGAAAACTTTTACTTTAACTTCACTACATTTTAAAGACAAATATCGTACTTTTTACTCCACTACATTTCTATCAAGGTCCTCGAAGTCAAAAGTCGTTTCTGTAGCAGCTTTGCAAGTCAGTGGATGATTTTTTTTTCTTTGGCAAAATGTAAATGTCTGGGAGAAAGAGAAGCATAGACATATGGATGATGAACGAGCTCAGTTCAGTCTGGTTTTTGTGCCTCTGAGATGCCAGAGCACGAGTACTGAATAGAGTTTTCTTTTGTGTTTTTTTCGCACTTAAACAGACCAATACACACAAAATGTCAATTTTCATTTTGGAAAGTATTCGCGTAAATAAAGTTGATTATGTCTTAAGTGAACGTAAACAGTTGGGGGAATATCAGATGTGTATCAGTGTGTAGGATTTGTGCATTCCGCCTTAAAGTGACGGCAGCTTTGTAACTTTTATACAAGTATTTAAATTATTCAAGGTGGTCGTATGGAGCATCACTGACTGGCTTAAACCACCATGGCATAGAGTGCATTTATACAACAATGCCACAATAATAAAATAACGCATTGACATAAAAAAGGAAAGTTACTTCTGATACTTAAGTACTTTTAAAAGCAAGTACTTCTGTACTTTTAATTAAGTAAAAATAGTTTTTAACAACTTTCCCTTGTAACAGAGTAATATTTGACTAGTAGTACTTTTACTTTCACTCGAGTAATGGAGTTGTGTACTTTGTCCACCTCTGTTCAAAAATATCACACACAAAAAACAACAACATACAGGTTTGGACAGACATGAGGGTGAATGAACACCACAATTACTATTTTAAACTGCAAAAAAGGCTTAAAAAAACCATCATGCAACAGTTGTTCTAAGGCGAGACACTACAGGCAAAACCAGCGTTTTTTCATGCACTTTTTAGTTTTTCTATATTCTGAACGTTTGTTCTTATATCATTCGTCTGATTTATGCAAGATTTCATTCCTAAAAACATAATATGTCAATAAAATCAAACAAGAATTATGAACCCGACTTGTAATACAAACCAATTGAATGGGAAGTATGCCGATATCTATTATTTAAATCTATACCATATTACCCTGTGTTGTCTTGCCTTAAGCCAGGTGCACACTGTGTGATTTTGGCCACGATTTGGCCGTCTGAGACAAATATTGCAAATCCTAAAAGATTCCTCTGATACTAGGCTAAAATCTGAAGTCTTTGATCGTTAGTTTGACATGTTCACCGGCAGCCGATCAAAGGGGCACTTCAGCGCTGGAAAGATGAATTTAAACTGTATCATTTATGTAGTAGAAATGTGAAATTATTTTTGAATTTGGTGCCTTCTAGACTGAGAAAAGACAGAAAATTAATTTTTGTCTCATGTGGATGAAAGACAACAACTCCCAGAATGCACTTGCTTCGCTGCCCTACGAGGCCACTCCCTACACCGCCCCCAGTGTCGTTTTGGTCTTCATAATAATAAAATAATTTTGTTCAGTTAAAATTAAAAACTGAACGTGTCTTTTAAAATTAAAAACTGAACGAAAGTCACAGGACAAACGCAGCTGCAGGAGTCAGATTTCATTCAGCACGAGAGGGAAGTTAGATCTGAGCAGAGCTGAGGTAAGCGCGGCTGTCTTTCTCTGCGCGTGTCCAGTCTGGCACGTTTTCTGATCGCATATGGAAGCTTCTTGTGCGTCTAATTACCCTTGAGTTTCATAGGAATTAATTGAAAAGTTGAAACACTCACTTTAGTCTGCACCGAATGCCCAAGGCCGAGCCGAGCGTGAGATCTCTCCCCTGTGGGCGGGTTAAAAACATGCGGAACTAGCGTCTTCTACTGGTTGTAGTTTTTAGCCTCTGGCCAAATTATTATTATTTTTTTTCAGAAATAAAATGCATAATTCTCTCGTCTCAGGGGGATATGAGGGGGGAAATTACCACAATTCAAATATACTACAGGGTTTCTACTGATACAAAGCTTAATGCTAAATCACTGAAGTGACCCTTTAATGATGCTGCGATAAAATTTTACCTCAGACAAAATTCTGGCAGTAGATTTTGGCGTACAGTCCTGCAGTGTGACTTCCCCTACGACGACCGTCAAATAATCTTAGTTTTTCACACTAGACAAACTATGACCAAAATGAGCGCTTGAGATCTCTTTGTAGTCACCATTTCAATCCCGCGTGTAATGCAGCTCACTGTCACCGACACGTCATTGATTGATAATATAAAACTCTGGACAAGTTTTCTTGCGTGTGTCCGTTTTTAATGCGCCTTGACTATCCTACAGTCTGACATTAATGACAACTTAGATCTTACAGTGTGACATGGCTTACAGCGGGGATCATGTTCGTACAGTCTGACAAGCGACATTCGTGAAGGACTATTATAAATCGCACAGTGTGCACCCGGCTTTAAAGGCGCAGTAAAGGATTTCTGAGAAATCGGACCAGCAGCAAAACACACTTGCAGCCAATCAGCAGTAGGGGGCGTGTCCACTCATGATGGGGGAGGAGATAGAGTGAGCCAATCAGCAGTAGGGGGCGTGTCCACTCATGATGGGGGAGGAGATAGAGTGAGCTAATCAGCAGTAGGGGGTGTGTCCACTCATGATGGGGGAGGAGAGAGAGCGAGTGAGCAAGAGGGAGATTTGAAGAAAGACTGTAGAATGAGAGGTGGCTGAGAGACATTACAAAAGAGAAAAGCTCAGAGGAATATTACTGGAAGAAGAAGAGCTTTATGACCCTCGTTAATATTAGAAAAGCTTTGCAGCGCTGGACAGACCTGAGTGGGATGGACTGAAAACGGTCACAGAGCTCCATACGCGAGTAACATTGGTTTTGCTGTTTCACAGAACTGAGATAAGCTGTTGTTGTAATGTTAGCTCTAGTAACGGGACAGTTTTGTGTTATTGTCTGTCTGGAGCTGCTAACAAACTCTTGCTTGTATATCGTTAGCCTCATAGCATAATTGCCTAAGTCCAAACACATTGAAATATGATCTGGGCAATTATGCTATGAGGCTAACGATATACTCTTGTGTACTGTATGTTCAGTTTTTGTTCTTCTTTGCGGTTCGTTCGTCATCAACACATCATTTTTTGCTTTGTTTCAGCTATGATAAAGAGACATCTACTCTTGCGTTGCGTGTTTGTGCATTTGTGGGCAGAGCAATGAAGGGAGCGGTGTGTTTGTTTGGGTTGATTTCAAATATCAACAGTGTTTCTCAGAGATCACTTCCTGCACCTTTAATAAAAGATGTTTGCTGGTCACATTTTGTCACATAAATACTCTCACCGTCCTTTCTTTATGGTTTCACGGCCGAGCAACGGACCGAGCACCGGATCAACCGCCTCTTCTAAATTCTCAATGAGGACGACTTCACCTACAGATAATGCCCTCTCAATGGAGTCCAGGTATCTATGTTGGAAAGTAAAGTGATAAGCATTAATAATGAACCAAGCAGATAGAGTATCACAGATGTAAGGCATGTTTTGAGCGTATAGTGTTTACCCTCTCTGCCCGATCCTGATGATACGCAGGTCATCTCCATATTTGTTTTTGATCCATTTGATTCCCTGCAGCTGCGGATCCACCATGAGCGGCCATCGTTCGCAGCTGGTGAGGATGGTGGCGTTCTCAGTGGACATCCTGTCTGCCGGCAGCCCTTCGTTCTGCCAGGTTGCGATGTCAGCGTCATCCGTCAGCATGGTCAGTGGGTCCAGACCTGAAGTGACCGGGATCGGCACCTGCAGACAACAACAAGCCACGACACTGAGAGATGCTGCGCCTGTCTTTATGAACCCTTTTTACATTATGAATGAAAGTCACTATGAATTCAAAACGGTATTCAACATCTCAATCAGAATAATTCATATTTTTATGGAACATCATTATTGTTTTAAATGCATGTTCCTGGTAATCTTGAATCAGAATAACTTCCCCTCCCTCTTTCTCTTCTCTGATGACGAGGGCGGGGCAACCTGTCACTCACAGGAGATCCACCAATAATGGACTGCATTTATATAGGGCTTTCAACAGACCCATGGCCATCCAAAGCACTTTACATCTTGCCTCACATTCACCCATTCACTCATTCATACACCGACAGCAAAGGCGCCATCTAGCTCGTCGGGAGCAGCTGGGGTTAGGTGTCTTGCTCATGGACACCTCGACACTTGGTCAGGTGGAGCCGGGGATTGAACCACCTTCCGGTTTGTAGACAACCTACATGAACCACTGAGCCGCTGCCACCCCAATAGCAAACCACAACCATCCAATCAATTCCCCACGGACAAAATCAAGCCCCACCCTACATTAGTTCTTCTTCTAGAAGAGTTTCACTCGGATATACGGCGCAATAGGAGAGAATAGAAGAGAATAGAAAGTTCCCTTTCATGTTGACTTTAACATGTATCCTTGTAGATTTCTAACGAAAGCCACATTGGCCTTAATCAAACATGCAAATGTTACTCCCTTAACTGCCCCCCCCCCCCTTTTTGAGAATACACATGAAAATGCACAATCCAAACTTAAAGGGCTGTAATTCAAGAATGCTTTGGAATATAGACCTAAGTTTGGTCTTGTTTTAAAGCAGAGATTATTGCTGAAGTGAAAGCAATTCAAAATATGAAAGTATGAAAAAGTGATGGAAGTCTAAATTTACTGTAAATAAAAAATTCTGTACTAAATATTTTTTATTTTATATAAAATATATATTTTACACAAATGTTTTAATCTAAAATTACTATAAAATCAAAGCCATATGTCTAACCAAGTTTGAAGTTGATATCACAAAAATTGAAGTTCCCATGAGATTTTGTTTAGGCGCTATACCAAAAATAGCCACCGGTTTGATTATTTTTTTTGATGCATTTTCCTGTAAATTTCTGTCCAAATGTCACTTCCATCACAAAACAGTCACCAAATATGGAACCTTGAGACTCAGACCTTTCCAACGATATGTGATTTGTCAAGATTAGAAAAGATTTTGATTAAAAAGTAGTTAAAATAAATTTTGTAATATGAAACATGACACCGCCCACTAGGGGGAGGAGCCCGCTAGAAGAATTTAAAGTACCATTTCCATGGTAACGCAACGTCCAATTTCAAAACCAATTTCACACAGGATGAATTTTGAGTTCGTAAGCTTTCGAATGATACCTAATTTATGATAATTACTAAAATATATGATACAAAAAAAGCCGATCAAAAAAAGACTGCCAGGTGTCCCGCCAGCGGGACAGTGACAGTTAAGAGGTTAAAATGAAAACTCCTCAATCTTTAGCAGTGACTGGTTGAGATGTGGAGCAGACCTTGAGCTGGCTGAGGTAGGGCCTCCAGGCGTTGTCCATCAGCTCCAGGCGGTAGCGTTTGGTGAAATAACCCAGATAAGAGACGAAGGCTGTGATCAGGAGCACATCTCCACACAGAGTCTCCTCCTGACGCTTGAAGTTCTTCACAGCCTCGGCCCAGCGCACGTTCTCAGACGCCAGACCGCCGACCTGAGACGCAGACAGAAGAATCATTCAAAATACTCTCAAAAAGCATTCAAAGTAAAAACATTTAAATTGCATGTTCCCCAGAGAGTTGAGCAGATTCTAATAGCAGGAAATTCAGAATTACAGTATGTAATGAAGTATGTTGATTTGGGAAGGAGGAGGAGGGAACCGGTGAACGTTTCAAAAAGATTTTAATAAATAAACAAACAAACTGAAAGTAAAAACGTCAGCCTCCTCACGGATGACTGTCACGCATACACATAATAAAACACAACATAAAACCCAGGCCTGGTCCTCTCTCGTCCTTCACTGTCGTCGCTCCTCCTTTTATGCTTCCGAGCTCCTCCGTGAGAGGATTCGAGACCGGTGTGACGTGCAGCTGGCGCTCATCTTCAATCATGCACCGGCCTCGCGCCGCTCTCTCGCGGCTCTTGCTCGCCCTGCTTGTCACACAGTACTTCTAACAAGCACATAAATCTGGAGTCTGCGTGTTTCTTCTAGAATGATGCCGTTTTTAGTAACACGGACAGACGTAAGATCACCGTTTTGGTCTTATCGGTGTGGAAATTACACACTTCACCTTTAACCCCTCACACACTGCAGGGTCACAGTATTGCCAACATAATGTGCGCTTCAGGCAAAATGTTTTTGTTTGTTTGTGCAATTTCCTGCTAACTAGTATAGTTGCACGCTTGAATGGACAGGGTTTGCGGGATTTCAATTATTATTCCGATTTTTTCAATTTCGCTTGCTCATCTATTTTTTCTTATTAAAGACAGGAAACAGCAGCTAGGGGTTTAATAGGACTCACCAGACGGTTGGCCAGAGTGATGGTGTGCGCCGTGGTCTCGGCCTGCTGTTGGCACCTCACCTTGTCTGCTGTGGCTTTCTCAAACTTTGCCAACAGCTTCGCCAAGTTCTCATTAAGTAGCTGTCAAGAGAAGAAGACTGTTATAAGAAAGTTTAAATCACACATTTTGATCACACGTTACTTGTAAACCCAAACCCAAAAACTAAACTCATGCAAGATGCGATGACAAGTGTTTGTTAAGATTTTGACCTTGTAGGTGTGGATAAATTAAAAGTCAGTAATGAAGCAGTTTAGGAGAGAACAGCTTGTAGTTTTACCACAGTTAACCAATCAAATTGATCTGCATTCAAACTTTTGAAAGCCATTTTGTATACTGCTAAAGTGAATACATATTACAGATATAGAGATAATACAGAATATAAATAAAGTGAAGTAATTAAAAAAATGAAGGCAAGGATATAAAGAGACAATCCAAGAAAATAAATAAATGAATCCATTTGTATCTACATCAAGATTTTATGTAAAAATGTACACCAATGTAAATGGATCAGATCAGAACAGATGCGTTACTCACGTTGATTTTTGCCTTGATGACGGAGAGCTTCTCCTGTGCGGCGGCGAGCTCTGAGTTGGCTTTGCTCAGGGCTTGTCTCTTGGGCTCGACCTCGCAGTAGACCTCATAAAACTTCACGATGTTGATGACCCAGGAGCAGAGGCCTGCCGCGGCATTCGATTTGGCAGCTATGAGCTCAGGCTTAAATTCTGGATCCTGCAGGTACGGCCGGATGGCTTTGAGACAGTTCTCGTGAATGTTTTCCTTTTTGAAATTTATCAAGGAATCAAGGAAGGCGTCGACCTTAGCCATCATGATTTTTGCCGCCTTCCAGCTGCGGTCTTTGGGCACGCGACCGCCAGGTGCCATGAGGACCATGACAGCGGCTGTGACGTTAGTTACAGCAACTACAGGAGCCCCGAAAGACTTTAGCTCGGTCAGATTGTTCTAGAAACAAGAAGAAAATAAATATACAGTAAGCAAACAAAAAGAAACAATATTATACAGTATATATATATATATATATATATATATATATATATATATATATATATATATATATATATATATATATATATATATATATATATATATATATATATAATAATTTAAATAAATTATCACAAATTCATCTTTAACACATATTACATTCAAATCTCAGACCTTGTTGAGAGTGTTCAGAGCATCTTGAGCCGCTATGAGCGCAGGCTCGGCTTTAGCCAGGTCCTCCTCACAATCTCTCTGTGTGCGCATCACTTCCTCAGCGATGCAAGCCACCTTCCGCTCCTCTCCATCAGCCACCATCTTCTCCCGCTCCACCTTCTCCTTCTCCACTCCGACAACCTGGATCAGTTTGTCTGCGCTCTCGTTCTTCAGCTTCAGCTCCACTTCCTGTGCCGCAAGCTTGGCCTTCAGGTCGTCCACCTGAGTGACAAGGTTGAGAGTGTTGGTATGAAGAGCATAAATCAATGAAGAGCAATACATGTGTGTGATACATATATATATATATATATATATATATATATATATATATATATATATATATATATATATATATATATATATATATATATATATATATATATATATATGTGTGTGTGTATGTGTGTGAGCATTATTTTATGTATGAAGGTATCACACACATGTATTGCTCATATATATATATATATATATATATATATATATATATATATATATATATATATATATATATATATATATATATATATATAAGTATATATAAGTATATATATATATATATATATATATATATATATATATATATATATATATATATATATATATATATATATATATATATATATAAGTATATATAAGTATATATAAGTATATATATATATATATATATATATATATATATATATATATATATATATATATATATATATATATATATACACAGTGGGGCAAAAAGTATTTAGTAAGCCACCAATTGTGCAAATTCTCCCACTTAAAAAGATGAGAGGCCTGTAATTTTCATCATAGGTACACTTCAACTATGAGAGACAGAATGAGGGGAAAAAATCCAGAAAATCAAATTTTTAAAGAATTTATTTGCAAATTATGGTGGAAAATAAGTATTTGGTCAATAACAAAAGTTCATCAATACTTTGTTATATACCCTTTGTTGGCAAATGACAGAGGTCAAACGTTTTCTGTAAGTCTCCACAAGGTTTTTACACACTGTTGCTGGTAGTTTGGCCCATTCCTCCGTGCAGATCTCCTCTAGAGCAGTGATGTTTTGGGGCTGTCGCTGGGCAACACGGATTTTCACCTCCTTCCAAAGATTTTCTATGGGGTTGAGATCTGGAGACTGGCTAGGCCACTCCAGGACCTTGAAATGCTTCTTACAAAGCCACTCCTTCGTTGCCCGGGCGGTGTGTTTGGGATCATTGTCATGCTGAAAGACCCAGCCACGTTTCATCTTCAATACCCTTGCGGATGGAAGGAGGTTTTTACTCAAAATCTCACGATACATGGCCCCTTTTATTCTTTCATTTACACAAATCAGTCGTCCTGGTCCCTTTGCAGAAAAACAGCCCCAAAGCATGATGTTTCCACCCCCATGCTTCACAGTAGGTATGGTGTTGAGTTTTTACCAAAAAATTCTATTTTGGTTTCATCTGACCATATGACATTCTCCCAATCCTCTTCTGGATCATCCAAATGCTCCCTAGCAAACTTCAGACGGGCCCAGACATGTACTGGCTTAAGCGTGGGGACACGTCTGGCACTGCAGGATTTGAGTCCCTGGCGGCGTAGTGTGTTACTGATGGTAGCCTTTGTTAATTTGGTCCCAGCTCTCTGCAGGTCATTCACTAGGTCCCCCGTGTGGTTTTGGGATTTTTGCTCACCGTTCTTGTGATCATTTTGACCCCACGGGGTGAGATCTTACGTGGAGCCCCAGATTGAGGGAGATTATCAGTGGTCTTGTATGTCTTCAATTTTCGAATAATTGCTCCCACAGTTGATTTCTTCACACCAAGCTGCTTATCTATTTCAGATTCAGTTTGCCCAGCCTGGTGCAGGTCGACAATGTTTCTGGTGTCCTTTGACAGCTCTTTGGTCTTGGCCATAGTGGAGTTTGGAGTCTGACTGTTTGAGGTTGTGGACAAAGGAGCCTCTTAAAGAAGAAGTTTATCATAAGTCTGTGAGAGCCAGAAATCTTGCTTTTTTGTAGGTTTTTTTCTCATTCTGTCTCTCATATATATATAGTTACATACACACACAAGATAATAAAATATATATTATATTAATACATAATTATACACCTAATTATAATACAAATTTATAAATGCTGTAAATGTATTTCAGACTGGTTTTGTAATGAATGTCTTTTTGTTTTTATATGTCATAATGGATAATGCTCTTGGCACTTATTCTTTGCGACAAACAGAGTCAGAGTGGGAAAATTGGGCGAAATACGCAAATAGATGAAAAACTGATGAATAGGAGGTAAAGACTAATTGCCCTGAAAGCGCAGTCAGAAAGCGCACTTAAAGCTCTTGATGGGCGTTTTCCCTCTCTCTCCCCAAACAGTCAGATTCACATCTTCAAAGGCCTTTACAGGTTTACATCAAAAACACAAGTCTAATATTGTGTTGTTAAAATATCCTAAAGTCATCTTAAAAGAGACAATTTGACATAAAAAGGCGAAAGAACTCTAAGATAGTACACAATTGAGTCCAATGCTGTGACCATGACCATAAAGCAGCACTCATCTCCATGCTACGCGGCCCCACCTCAATAAGGCAGCCTGGAGCGCCACCAATAAACATTCTGCCTCATTAGCACCTACTAGTGTTAGACCGATATATCGGCCGGCAGATATATCGGGCCGATATTTGTGATTTTTACATGTATCGGCCGATACAAGGCTGCTGCGTTCGCCAATATTTTTTTCAAGAGATTAAGTTAAGTGCACCTAAGCATTAAATGACTAGGTTTTAAATTGTTTTAAAAGTATAATAGTTTTAAGTATAGTACAGTCAGTGTGCACTTTATGATGCTTGCTTGTTGATACTGTGCAATAGTGTAATTATTTTATTTATGCTTCAATATTTATTTTCAGAATTTAGTTTCACCACTGAACTTTTTTTTTCTTGTTCTACCTCACCTGTTTTTACTATTTGTTAAATATTGTTTTTTTTAGTTTAATAAATGTTCCTTTTTTAAATTTTAAATTGTTATCATCATGATCATTGTGTCATTTTTATTATGTAAATTGAGGGAGCAAAAGCAGTATCGGCTCCAAATATCGGCACAAGAAAATCGGCAGCCCGTATCGGTCATCGGCTAAGGCTGATGAAAAAAAATCGGTATCGGCATCGGCACTAAAAAAATCCATATCGGTCGATCCCTAGCACCTACTGTTCATTTTGATATCTAGCCATGTCGACTCTCTGCCGTAAATAGGTTATTCTTGTGGGCGTCGATCTCTAACAGTAAAATAGGGTGTCTAACGTATGTGTGGATTTTGTTTTTACATTTTTCCCCCTCCTGTCCATGGCAAGTATGTTCCCTTTCGTTCAGTCACTACGACGTAACGTTAGTGACTAACGAATGGGGGTTTCGCTTAGAAGCCTATCAACTTCGAGTTTTGAGAAAACGCCCAATGGCGTGCCAATGCCATGGGGCATGCGGAATTTGCATACGTAGCTCCGCCTCACTGCGTGAGTATATAAGGAAGTACGAAGCAATATCGCATTATGTTTCTGCTTTCGGAGCCAAGAGTACCTACCTCTTCACTCCTACAGCCTTCTGAGACTCTGTCAGCTTCTTCGAGACGAGCAGCTTTCCAGTCGGTGTTGGTGTGACGGCGCGTTCCAGTGATCGCATACTTCCTGCCTGCTGATCTGTGCAGTGGTCTGCATCCAGCTGGTGTGTGTTTCCCTGGGCGCTTCGGCATCGACTGCAAAGTTTCCTCTCACAAAAGAGCTTGCACGTGACACGTCCTTTTCAGGATGTTTCGTCCGTGCACTTCTGGGTGCGGTAGATCGCTTTTTTCTTTCGACGGGCACGAGCGCTGTGTGACGTGTTTGGGCTTTCAGCACGCTCAGGCAGCGCTCGTGGATGACTCATGTTCTCTCTGCGGGAACCTGGCCATCTCAGTGCTTCGATCAAGACTCCGTGAATTCCGTACTGATGCCGGAACGAGAGTCCCCTCCGCCACCCCCCAATCTGCGGTCTCCTCTGGAGGCGGCACTTTGGCTGGTGACCAGGGTGATCTGAGGGTGACGGTGTGGAACAAAGCTCCGACGCTAGTTCCTCGGCCCACACCCCCCTCTCAGGCACTTGACCCGGTCCGCGCTCAGGCGTCTACATCGGGGCCGGCTCCTGCTGTCCCGACTGTGGCGTTTGGCGCGGCGGAGGAGGAAGTGATGTCTATCGCCGCATCACAAGGTGGGCTGGAGTCATCTGAGGATGATGATTCGGCTGTGCTGCCACCTTCGGGTGCGCCAGCATTGCCCGAGTCGGACCCAGAGTTGACAGCCATGCTGTCTCGGGCCGCCGCAACGCTTGGACTGGAGTGGAACCCTCCGCCTCAGCCCGAGCGTTCGCGGTTGGATGATTGGTTTTTGGGGGCGGCGCGTCCGGACACCCGTCCGGCCGCTCCTCCAATACCTTTCTTCCCCGAGGTGCATGAAGAGGTCGCGCGTTCCTGGAAGGCCCCGTTGTCTTCCCGTGAACGTTTGGCGGCCTCTTCCGCCTTCACCTCTCTCGATGGAGCCGTGGCTCATGGGTACACTGGGGTCCCCCCAGTCGAATGTTCTGTTGCGATGCAACTGTGTCCACAGAGCGCTTCGTCCTGGCGTGGTGACCCAAAGCACCCCTCCAAGGCCTGTAGGTTTTCGTCATCTCTGGTGGCGAAGTCCTATAGAGCTGCGGGGCAGGCCGCCGCTTCTTTGCATACCATGGCAACTCTTAAGGCTTACCAAGCCAAGTTGCTGTGCGATATGCACGAGAGAGGGGCTGATCCAGGACTCAGCAATGAGTTGCGTGCCGCCACCGACCTCGCTCTCCGGGCGACGAAGGTGACCGCACGCTCCCTGGGTCAGGTGATGTCCACAAATGTGGTCCAGGAGAGACACTTATGGCTCACCCTGTCTGATATGCGTGACGCTGAGCGAACACGTTTCCTCAACGCCCCCATATCACAGGATGGGCTATTCGGCGGAGCAGTCGAGAGCTTCGCCCAACAGTTCTCGGCCGCTCAGAAGCAGACTGAGGCTATAAAATACATCCTGCCCCGGCGGTCAGCTGCTGCCTCCACCCCACCGCCCGCGCAGGTGCCTCAGCCTGCTCGCCGCCGAGGACGCCCTCCCGCGGCTTCCTCCGCCTCTGCGCCACCCAAGCAGCAGCCTCCACCCGGGCCGCGCAGAGGCAGCCGCAGGAAGGCGTCCCAGTCCGCTCCAGCCCCGCAGCCCGCGAAGAAACGCCAGGCTAAGCGGCGCTCCTGATGCGGACGGCTCAGGGATGGGCAGTTCTTTCCAGGAGACGGCGGCAGGGCCACTCCTTCCCCCGGTGGAGGGCCGGGGGAGAATCTTTTGTTCAGCTGCTGGCCCCCGGGTCAGCAGCACCCTAATGTGGTTAAAGAAAGAACTGATAACCCCATCCCTGAGCCCCCAGAGATCGGTGACGGCAGTGCGCGCCACCCTCGGGTCTCGCCACTCTCGGGTCTCGCCACTCTCGTCCCTCTCTGTCGCCAGCCCCCTGGCAGAGCAGACCCCAGTGGAACGCGAGTCCTTCCCTGGTCTCCTCTGTCAGGGCGCAGCCGTTAACCGTGCTCCGACCCGGGGACGCCCAACAGCCTCCTCTGTCCGCGCCGGTAACGCTGCCTCGCTGCCCCACCCAGGGTACGTCTGTCGTCCGTATGACCCCGTTGGTGCAGTCTCTGGAAGCCTGGCTTCAGCTTCCGGGGCTGTCCCGCTGGGTTGCCCGGACCATCAGGCTCGGCTACGCGATTCAGTTCGCGCAGGCTCCTCCCCGTTACAGGGGAGTCCGCTATACCATGACCGGGGCCCATGCCCCCGTCATGCGTGCGGAGATTGCCACTCTACTGGCGAAGGTTGCGATCGAGCCTGTTCCTCCAGCCGAAATGAGGTCGGGGTTCTACAGCCCCTACTTCATTGTACCCAAGAAAACCGGTGGGTTACGGCCAATCCTGGACCTTCGCATCTTGAACCGATCCCTTCACCGGCTTCCGTTCAAGATGTTGACTGCGAAACGCCTTTTCGAATGCGTTCGTCCGGACGATTGGTTTGCAGCGATCGACCTGAAGGACGCCTACTTCCATGTCTCCATCCTTCCTCGACACAGACCGTTCCTACGGTTTGCTTTCGAGGGGCGGGCATACCAGTACGCAGTTCTCCCATTCGGGTTATCTCTGTCCCCTCGCGTCTTCACGAAGATCGCCGAGGCAGCCCTTGCGCCCCTTTGGCAGCACGGGGTCCGCATCCTGAACTACCTCGACGACTGGCTCATACTAGGCCACTCTCGAGAGCAGGTTTGCGGACACAGAGATCTGGTTCTCCACCACTTAACCCGTCTGGGCCTTCGGGTCAACTGGGAGAAGAGCAAACTCTGCCCAGTGCAGAGGATCTCTTTTCTCGGTATGGAGATCGACTCGGTCGCCATGTACGCGCAGCTTTCGAGCGAGCGCGCGCAGTCTCTGCTGACTTGCCTCCGACAAATCGAGAGCAAGAATGCGGTTCCACTGAAACTATTTCAGAGGCTCCTGGGGCATATGGCATCTGCAGCCGCGGTAACGCCGCTCGGATTGCTTCATATGAGACCGCTTCAGCACTGGCTTCGCGATCGAGTCCCGAGATGGGCATGGCAGTCTGGCACGCTCCGGGTCCAAGTGACTCTGGCCTGCCTACAGACGCTCACCCCGTGGTCGAACCTCAGCTTTCTACGGGCAGGTGTGCCCTTAGAACGAGTTTCCAGGCATGTTGTCGTATCGACGGATGCCTCTGCCACGGGCTGGGGTGCCATGTGCAATGGACAAGCAGCCGCGGGCTCCTGGACAGGACCCCAGCGCCTCCTGCATGTCAATTGCCTCGAGTTGCTGGCAGTACGGTTCGCCCTGCACCGCTTCCGAGCGCTGCTGAAGGGTCAACATGTGCTTGTCCGGACAGACAACACGGCCGTAGTAGCGTACATCAACCACCAGGGCGGTCTACGCTCCCGCCGCATGTCTCAACTCGCCCGCCATCTCATTTTATGGAGTCAGAAGCGCCTGAGGTCCCTTCGTGCTGTCCATATTCCGGGAGTTCTGAACCACGCAGCCGACGAGCTCTCGCGGTTTCAGCCTCTCCCGGGAGAATGGAGACTCGGCGACGCACAGGTAGATCTGTTTGCCTCCCACGACTCTTCCCACTGCAGCCTGTATTATTCCCTGACCGAGGGCACGCTCGGCACGGATGCACTGGCGCACAGCTGGCCGCGGGTCCTTCGCAAATATGCGTTCCCCCCAGTGAGCCTACTCGCACAGCTCCTGTGCAAGATCAGGGAGGACAAGGAGCAGGTCCTTTTGGTCGCCCCGTACTGGCACGGCCGGACTTGGTTCCCCGAACTCATACTCCTTGCGACAGCCCCTCCCTGGCCTATTCCTCTGAGACCGGACCTCCTTACTCAGAGACGGGGCACCCATTGGCACCCGCGTCCCGACCTCTGGAACCTCCACGTGTGGCTCCTAGACGGGACGCGGCAGGTTTGAGTGGCCTACCACCTACTGTGGTCGCCACCATCACTTCCGCTAGGGCAGAGTCCACTCGGCATGCCTATGCGTTGAAGTGGAACCTCTTCGTCACCTGGTGCTCTTCCCGCCAAGAAGACCCCTGGAAATGCCCGATCAGGTCCGTGCTTGAGTTTCTCCAAGAGGGGCTGGAGCGAAGGCTGTCTCCCTCCACCCTCAAAGTTTATGTGGCTGCAATATCTGCCCACCATGATCTCTTGGAGAACAAAAAGGTAAGTCAGCACGACCTGGTCATCAGGTTCCTTAGGGGAGCCAGGAGACTGAATCCTCCTCGCTCTCCTCTCGTACCCTCTTGGGACCTCGCAGTAGTGTTAACTGCTCTGCAGAGACCTCCCTTTGAGCCTTTGCGTCGGTTGATATTAAGTTTCTGTCCATGAAGACAGCTCTGCTGACCGCATTGGCCTCCGTTAAGAGGGTCGGGGACCTGCAGGCATTTTCGGTTGACGAAGCGTGCCTGGAGTTCGGGCCGGCTAACTCTCACGTGATCCTGAGACCCCGGCCTGGATATGTGCCCAAGGTTCCCACCACTCCGTTCAAGGACCAGGTGGTGAACCTGCAAGCGCTGCCTTTGGAGGAGGCATACCCAGCCTTGGCATTGCTCTGTCCAGTACGCGCTCTCCGCGCCTACGTAGACATGACGCAGTGTTTCAGGACCTCAGACCAGCTCTTTGTCTGTTATGGTGGAGAGCGGAAGGGAAGTGCTCTCTCGAAGCAAAGGCTGTCTCACTGGATTGTGGACACCATTGCTTTGGCTTACCAGCAGCAAGGCCGACCATGTCCCCTTGGTGTGAAGGCGCACTCCACCCGGAGTGTGGCCTCCTCTTGGGCTCTAGCGCATGGCGCCTCGCTAGCAGACATCTGCAGAGCTGCAGGCTGGGCGACACCCAACACATTCGCCAGATTCTATAATCTCCGAGTGGAGCCAGTGTCCGACTATGTACTCGCCCCCCCGAGGGGCCGGTGATGGACCAGGTTCAGGTGTCTTCGCTTGCTCGCCACTCCACTCCACGGACTGGATACGTGCGATATTTCCTCAGGTGAGTTCCCCGAGAGCCCTGAGCTCCTCCAGCACTGTCGACGCCGACATCAGTTCAGTCTGCCCTTTCGAGCCCAGACCCTCATGTCCGGCCAGGTGCCCCATGTGCATGGTTCCCTCTGGCGACCCCCACATGTGTATTTCACCGTAAGTCTCCGCAGTGAGTGGGTTTCTTCCCTTGGCGTGTCCCCGCCACCCCTAGGGTTAAAAATCCACCTTCGGCTGGTACCCTAGAGATCTTCCATATGCAACCCTCTCCGGGTCATATGTGTCTCTTAAGTCCTCCCCACGGGTAGGCATCTTTGGCATTCCCTCACTGGGATATGCTTCCCAGTGTACCTTGGTAATCCTGTGTTAAGTGGGAGTCCTTCGTCCGTACTAGTCTTACGACAGGGTACTCACACTTACGCAGGGCACTGGAAGACAGCTGAGTGGCGGGATTATATTGGGACCCCCATTCGTTAGTCACTAACGTTACGTCGTAGTGACTGAACGAAAGGGAACGTCTCGGTTACGGATGTAACCCTCGTTCCCTGAGGAGGGAACGGAGACGTAACGTCCCCTTGCCACATCGAGCTGTGTTGCCTGGAACGCAGGAGTTCAGTCTTGGCTCCTCAAGCAGGTAACATAATGCGATATTGCCTCGTACTTCCTTATATACTCACGCAGTGAGGCGGAGCTACGTATGCAAATTCCGCATGCCCCATGGCATTGGCACGCCATTGGGCGTTTTCTCAAAACTCGAAGTTGATAGGCTTCTAAGCGAAACCCCCATTCGTTAGTCACTAACGTTACGTCTCCGTTCCCTCCTCAGGGAACGAGGGTTACATCCGTAACCGAGACGATCTCTGCGCTCAAATGAGCTTTCTGATAGCGTTCCATCTAAAGGCTGGTGGATCCGGGGACAGATCCCAAATCCATTACCTGTGGACCCGAAGAGTGTTTCGGCCGGTCTATGCCTGCAGGATTAACCGTCAGAAGGCATAATGCAGCTCAAACAGAAGCACAAATTAGAGAAGTAATAACACCTCAATCAGAATAATTAGCAGAAGTGTTGCCAAAAACACACTTACTGGTAATGAGGGTGTTGTGGGTGGTTTACTGTCAAGTCAAAAGTGGTAGTCCAGTCACCAGTTGCAAAAACTGCTTAGTCTAGACTTACAAGTTAGTCATCTAATTTACTCCTGGTCAAAAGTCCACATGTGGAGCTGCTCTCATCTACAGCACTGTAATGTGCCGGACGTTCATACTGCACACAGGGTTATGGGATCAAGTCCATAACAGTAATAGTGAGGAGTTTGACATTCTAAAACTACAGAAATTATACGGTAGGCCATAAAGCCACATGACTGAAATCAATTACATTTTCTTAACACAATAATCATACATCAATGTTGCTGTTTTATAGATATTGAGCGACCAGCTCTCCTCCCAGAAAGAGCACAGGAATTTATGGCATGGAAATGAATCTTACAGCTGCGCTGCAAGCACTAATGCCAATGAAGCAGCACAGCCAATGCTTTTAATGATCCTGGAATGTAATTATTCTTAACCATTGTACCTACAGGCTAACATTATAGGACAATTCACACCACACAGACAAACACGTTTGCCCCTGCTGGCGTCTGTTGGCGTTAGTCGGGGTTTGTTTTCACCCGACTGAATATGTTCAATCAGCGTTTGTTGGTGTCTGTTAGGGCAGTGTGAACATTTATTTTTCATAAAATTCTAAATCCAACGGCAAACTTGTTTGTTGGTGTTTGTTGGCGTTTGTCTGTGTAGTGTGAATTGGCCTTATTATGTAAAAAGCACACTAAAATTGTTTTAAGAACAGAAGAGCAAACGACTGGTTCACCGAAAACAGTCAAACACGCAACGTGCTCATCAAAGCCATTAGATAGTTATCTTGTCATTTGCTGAAGAGGAGAGGACCTGATTGAGATCACCTGAGCTGTGGTGCTATTGAGCTTCTCCAGGCCGTTTTCCAGCCGCTCCATCTTCGACGTGAGATCTTTCCTCTTGAGCGCCAACAGGTTCCCGTACAGCTTGATCTGCTCCAGGAAGGACTTGGGCGTGGTGTAGTTATAGCGTCGCTCATTGGCCAGGTAGTCCTTCGAGGTCTTGTTCACACTCACGTGTACGAAAGCCATGAACTTACTCACCGAGTCCTTCACCTCAGGCTGGACATGTGGAAAAATGAACAATGCATACATGAAATATAATTACCAGCATAGTGGCAGAAATGTCATATTAATGGGCTTTCACAGCCGTTTCATTTCCCTGAAATATAATGCAGAAGGTGACTGCACAGTGCTCGCCCAATCTAATTATGTTCTTCATGACTTCACGCATTTGCACTTGAATCTGTTGAGCTTTACTCTTTCTAACCAGCCGAGACCTTTAAATGGGATCTCAGTGCTTTGGATTGAGGGAACCGTGATAAAACCTGTCTATGAAGATGTACCGTTTCTCTAGATGTGTGTGTCTCACCTGGATGTTCTCCACGTCCTGTAGGAAGCGCAGACTGACTGACTCCAGCGCATCCTGTGGCCACTCGTGGAACCAGTCGATGGCGGTGCAGTTCACCACAGCGGGAAACTTTCTGCTGCGCACCCTGAGCTTACTGCCCACCGGAGAGAAACAGAGCGCCACCTGCAGGACGACATCAGTGTGAATCAAAACGCAAACACCCTAAAGTTCAGAGGTCAGACGAGAAGCCCTGCACTGTGGATTTAAGACTCAAACACGAGTGTTTACACACCGGTGACATCTGTCCGACTCAGGGGCATTGCTAGACCCTTTTTTACTGAGGTACAACCCCATACTAGCCAATCATTTGAATTATTTCAAACTTGAAGACTGATTGTAACGCCAGCTGAAGCAAAAATATCCTGTGCACCCTCTCAAAACACACGCCTCGGCCACGCCCCCTCGCTGTGCTCCGCCTCCTTCACCTTTACCAGTGGAATCCTCGACTTGCAGTCAGTCAGACGATTGTTAACTTCTAAAAGAATGCTTGCTTATCTCTTTTAAAGGTGCAGTGTGTACATTTTAGCGGCATCTAGTGGTGAGGTTGTGAATTGCAATCGCCCACTGCTCACCCCTCCCTTCCGAAGCACATAGAGAAGCTACTGAGGCCGACACAGGACAAAGATGTCGTCATCGGAGAGAGCAGACAGTGACTAGGGCTCTGTAGAGAAGTTTGTCCCTTTAGGGCTACTGTAGAAACTTGATGGCGCAAAAATGCCGATTTCACTGCAAGCAGACCCGCACTGTATGATGATTGAAATGGCTCATTCTAAGGTAATAAAAACATAACGGTACATTATGTAAGGTCTTTATACACCACTGAAAACTTAGTTATGTATATTATATTGCATTTCTGTCAATAGATCCTCATAAATACTACATACTGCACCTTTAATTTTTGGCTTGCTTGATAACTATCAGTGAAAGCTTTTTAAAGTGACTGGCTCATTTAAGGGGCTAGTAATTTATGGTCAAGTGTCAAATAAAATGTAAATTTGCATTGATGAAGTTAATGTTGTTAGTAATTGTTTAAAAACGACCATGGTAATTTATAGAGTTCCAGCAATAGCAGTGTTGCATGCCCGCAGAAAGCAATCTAGAAACCCTGGATGATACTCACATAGTTTTTTTAAGATTTTACACTACATTTATCCCAAATTACTGTTAATGCTTAGAGTGTGAGAATGAAAAAGCTCTGCAAAGTCCCTCCCACGGGAGTCCTCCTCTATATCAGTGTCAGTGTTTCTGAACTCCCTGAAACGCCACCATTGTAGTCTTGAGTTTCTTCCGGAAACAAACACGTCACAATATTCCTCGTTTAAATAATTAATATGCAGAATAAAGGGGCAGAGCCTGGTTGAGTTAGTTAGTAGTGTGTTGAAACTGGCAGTTATGGTCAAGGGTGGGACATTTCCCAAACATGCTCGAAGCGCTTGACCAATCACAACACACTGGTTGCATTGCGAGAACTGGAAACTCCTTTACAGAGGCTGTGGGAGTACAAAGGCAGTGAGGCTTCATGAATCATTTCTGCTCACGCACTTTGAGCTGCCTACGGACGCGGTCGATGAAGAACTTCCAGCAGTTTTCCCTGGTGTCCATCAGACCCTGGCCACGCACTTCATTCCTTAATGAAGAGATGATGTTCTCCACCTCGTCGTCAGGGAACAGGTCAGGGATTTCACCTGTGATGAAGACAAAGGATAATGTTGAGGCACGCCGTTCAGACGGATGCTGACGATATCATGTCTCACAGTGGAATAACACAGCACTCTGACAGACGGAAACATTAGAAATTGGCCATAGGCAACAGGAAAATAATAGAGATTTATGAAAAATTTTCATAAATTGTTTGTTGATGCGGGGAAGTGTTTTACATTTTAATTGTCTTTCATGTTGTGTGTATGTTGAAGTTGTGAGTTTTAAAGTTTACATGAACATGATTACTCCGTGTACGCGGGACTGGGAGAGTGCCGATTTTTCCACTTTATAAACAGATTGTTGTTTGATCACGATTTCTACTGTGTTGTGTGGGCCTGGGGATAACCCATAGGCGTAGTTTGGGGGGGGGGCACTGCCCCCGCAGACCAGAGCCAATGATTTTGTCTGAGCTATGGATAAAAAAAATTAAAAATAATATAATTAATATTTTCTCATTTTATTTGTCTTATCTTATCCTTTTAGTGTAGAATGAGTAAAGCTGATTGTTTTTAGGATGACAAAAAAATGTTAAAAGTAAACATTTTAGGGTGATTAATTTTCTCCCTCAGTGGTCTAACAGCGCTCGTCAATGTCAAAATGATCGAGATAGGCCAATCAAATCAAAGAAGGCGGGGCTTACTGTCATACTGTCAGCAACGAGAGTTTGTGGAAAGATGTAAGTAGATGCAAGTCTTAGACACTGTTTTATGATAGAAATGTTCAGCTACCGACAGTAATAGACTGCAAACTTCTCCACTTTTTGTGAAATTTCGCTGTTTTGAACTGAAAAAAATGCGATCATGGTTCATGTAATTCATAAATGAATGTGACGACAAGGCAAAAAAACGTTAGCATTTTCTACATACTAGACATACGAATATTAAGAGTGAACTCTTTTGAAATAAAATATTTGTAAAAAGTTTAAATTGATTACTTCAAAAACTACAATTAGACCTAAGGACTTTAGGCTACCATTCATATTTATTTATTTATTCCTTTAAATCAATTGAATCCTTTAATTATTAAATTCCTTTATTATTATTATTATTATTATCAGGGTGCGATTTGTGAAAAAAAAAACAAAAAACAGAAGGGGATGCTTTTTAAAAGTTTTTTTTTCCTTTAAAAATAATTCACACTGGAGCTATATACAATTTTTTTGGCAGCTGTTACATTTTTTCTTTTTTATAATAAATATTCTGATTTAACTTTGAGCTTTGAAGCATTAAATAGATTAGCTTCGATATTTGACCACTATTTACAATGACACTACTCATTCTTAATTTCTGATAGGAATGTAAAATCAATCTGTAGTTATTAATATTTTGAAAACAATAACGAGACACAAACCTGTGGCCTACATATTCAATCGCGTTTGCTCCCATTTATTTTTGATCACAGTAGCTACTTCAGTAGCCTACGCAAGGCTACAAACTTTTAGTCCACATTTGGAGAAATATGTAGGCCATTCACACGTTTACCTCATATTTTTTTAGATAGAATAGAACCATAATTTCTTAATGATTCTCTGCCGATCCATTAGTCAATATTGCGTAATAATAATTTACCTTACAATGTCTGCAAATTTCAGCGTTCTGTCTCAGTATACATTTATGCGTCCGTTATGATATATAATATCTGCATAAGATCACAATAGAGTGAGTTTTGAGCAGAAACATTGCATTAATCTCATACGAGCCGCTAGATTAATGGTGCGCGGCTGACTTCCTGAAAAACTCTGCATGGATTGAGGCGCATGAAACAGGAGACACGAACGCTAACAGGTAAAGGCCATTTCATTTTTTTGGGGGGGGGGGTCATTATTATTATTATTAATATAAATTATACCCAAGATGCCCCCCCAAGCACAAAAGTGAAACTCTGCCTATGGGATAACCACTAGAGTCAGGTTTGGAGTTTCACTTGTGTAGCGCCTTTTGTCTTAGTGAGGACGTACAGAGTAAATGTTCATTGAACTTATTTAAATGTTTATTTTTAGAATGGTTAATTTTTCTAAATAAAATTGTCAATAAAGTGACATTCTTCCATAAAGTCCTGGTGTTGTGATGTACCCTCTGTCCTCCATAAATCTGGTTAAACCCAGAGGTTTATTACAAGATCATCTGGCAGAGAAAACAAGCAGCACACAAGGCTTACCAGATGCTAAAAGGTCGTTCACCAACACTAGGAACTTCTCATCTGCGACCTGGGCGTCTGTCATGAGGAGCACCGTGCCAATATTCTTCACGCCAGCTTTAATGTACAACGCACCTAAATCGCTCTAAGAATACACAAAACAACAGTCACATGCCACCGAGCTCCTCTTCCTTGGAAAAGTCCCAGCAGAACAGTAAGAAATGAAACATATTACAGACATGAAAGCTGATAGCTATACAAACAGTAATGTGCAATATTGTGTTCAAGAGCTACTCTGTGTACTTGATAATTATTCTATTATTGCTCAGACTTCTGTCTGAAGTTGCACCTAGACCATTTACACTCCAGCGAGGAGCATCACAATGAATATTTATCAATAGCAAGCCATCGCAGCAGAAATGAGAGTCTAATGTGAGTGTGATTTAGAGCAATTGTTTTGGGTCAGGCTAATAAACCTTTAGATCGGGGATGCCGTATCCTTTCTTCAGCGTGATCTGAAAGACCTCCAGGGAGCTGATGAACGCCGCCAGTCTCGTCAGGCTCTGCTTCCCGCTGCCTCCCACTCCCACCAGCAGAGCGTTTCCCCGCGGAGACTCCAGGATCCGATTGATACGGCAGCTGAAACAAGTGAGAAGACATGTGAAGCAGAGGAGCAATCACACTGCTGACTAATGCCAGTACAGGTTCTTCAATGGCCAGTATTCATTATACAGAATAATATGTGACAGTACAATTGAATGAACACTTATTTTACTCTACTCACTCAAAAGATCTGAAAGCAGATTTGCTTGTTATCAGTTGATAATGCTTTCAGCAGAGTTTGGAAAGGGCAATGGTCAAATATCGACCAATGATTTGCTCTGTCACTACTAGGGATGTGTAAAATGCATATATTTTTAAAATGAGTTGGTGGGTTGCTAGTCAATTAATTAGTTTTAAAGGAGTTACACTTATTTATAATAAAAATAAACTCTTTACAAATTATTACAGCTTTGTTTTGCTTTCTAAAGACTGAAACCATGAGATTAAAGGGTTAGTTCACCCAAAAATGAAAATTATGTCATTAATTACTTACCCTCATGTCGTTCGACACCCGTAAGACCTCCATTGGCACAATGGCTCGGTACACTCTCAAGACCCTTAAAAGGTACTAAAGACGTCGTTACAAAGTCCATCTCACTACAGTGGCTCTACAATAACTTTCTGAATCGGCGAGAATAGTTTTTGTGCGCAAAAAACCCCTAAATAACGACTTACATAGTGATGACGATTTCAAAACACAGCATCATGAAGCTTCGAAGCGTTATGAATCAGTGAGTCGAATCATGATTCGGATCGCATGTCAAACCGCCAAACTGCTGAAATTTGGCGATTCAAACTGCTGAATCGACTCACTGATTCATAACGCTTCGAAGCTTCACGATGCCTTGTTTTGAAATCGTCATCACTATATAAGTCGTTATTTAGGGTTTTTGTGCGCACAAAAACTATTCTCGCAGATTTATAAAGTTATTTTAGGACCACTGTAGTGAGATGGACTTTGTAACGACGTCTTTAGTACCTTTTAAGGGTCTTGAGAGTGTAAAGTGCATTGTGCCAATGGAGGCCTTTCAGAGCCATCAGATTTCAACTAAAATATCTTCATTTGTGTTCCGAAGATGAACGGAGGTCTGACAGGTGTCGAACGACATGAGGGTAAGTAATTAATGACAGAATTTTCATTTTTGGGTGAACTAACCCTTTAATCATGATTAATTAATAATATTTACATCCCTAGTAAAACAATTAATGTGCATTTAAAGGGTTAGTTCACCCAAAAATGTAAATTCTGTCATTAATTCCTCACCCTCATGTCGTTCCAAACCTGTAAGACCTTCGTTCATCTTATGAACACAAATGAAGATATTTTTGATGAAATCCGAGAGCTCTGATCCCGCATAGACAGCAACACAACAACCACTTTCAAGGCCCAGAAAGGTATGAAAGACATCGTTAAAATAGTCCATGTGACTCCAGTGGTTCAATAATTTTTGTGTGCAAAAAGCAAACAAAAATAGCGCCTTTATTCAACAATTTCTTCTCTTCTGTGACACTCTCCTACGCGATTCACCAAAGCACCACAACACATGCATGTGGTCAGCCAATAGTGAACCAGCCGTAGAACTCGGAAGCACTGTGAATAGCTCTCGGATTGCATCAAAAATATCTTAATTTGTGTTCTGAAGTTGAACGAAGGTCTTATGGGTTTGGATCGACATGAGGGTGAGGAATTAATGACAGAATTTTGGGGTGAACTAACCCTTTAAAAATGTTAAACTACAGTAAACGTGACACAGTGTCTATAAAACGCTCACAAGATATGGTTTCAGTGCAGAAAGATCCATCTAAATGCGTTTGGCTGTGGAAAAAGGATGAATTTATAGATACAACATTTCCGAGAGGGCTTTCCCGTGTACCCGTATAGTCGATAAGTCAACTAACTCTCTCTGGTGTAAGCTGCACAATCTAAAGTCGTGTCAAGCTGTGCATCCATCAGGCACTCTTACATATGAGACATGGCATCCCCGAAGAGAACAAGGTTCAGAGCCGCATTGACTTCGTTGTAACTGTCAAGCGCTTCCAGCAGGGTTTTGTTCAGGCTCCCCCAGGATTGCACCGGCATGTATTTGGGTTCACCAATGCCCGTGGCGAAGTGGCAGTACATATTCATTGCCTTGATCTCCTCCAGGGTCTCCTCCATATCCTGATGGGAATAAAAACAGCCTTAAAGATGGGGTAAGTGGTATTTCAAAACTGCTTACAAAAAGTGTCTCGGGCCGAGTACCAAAACAAACTTATAGCCAATCAGCAGGCCGAGGTTACTTTATTTCCTCTTGATAGGCGAGCAACATTGGTTTTGTTTTGTTTCACAGAACTAATATATGCAGTTTTTTGCTTGAATATGCTCATGTGTCATGTTCGCTTGTTTGTCCATTTGCGATCGTATTGTCGTTCACTTCAGCTATAAATAAACCTCCTCACTGTCTGTTTTTCAAGCGTCAGCTCCCAAAGTGTGTCCGAAAAGTAAGATAATATGCTCCTAATATGTTTGTTTCCTTTAGTTCCTCTTTTGGTGATCGATATAACCCTCTAATCTTGTCATAAGTGTAATATGTTCGTTAGTTGGACTATTGTGCTCGTGCTATCGAGTTGTACATGAGAACTGTGTTTGTGTTTTTGGGATGGAAGGGATGACTTTTTCACTGAACATTCGACCTGGATTACCATAGTAACACACATTGCTTTCACTTATTGATGACATCGTACCCTCTGCCGGCGGGCACAGCAGATTCCGCCATAGTCATTGCCTGGGTTACGTATGTGTGGGGCGGAGCTATGAAAATAGGGGCGTGTTTGTTTTGGTGATTTGAAATCAACATCGGTTACCAGAAAGCCCTTACCCCACCTTTAAGCCCCAATCAGACAGAACGCGTTTCTCAGGTTTAAAAACGCGAGACTAATCAAGGTATCCGTCACCACAATGGAAGGCCTGCATCTCCATTCATTCGATTGGACATAAATTGTCTTTCCTGCTCAGAGTTGATTTTTTTTTTCAACTTCAGGCACTCAGAGCGCTCCTACAAAAACGCGAGAAGCCCGGGGCGCATAAACTGCACGCAAAGCGCTCACTGCCAATTGAAAACTATTTAAAAAAGGCGTCTCTCACTGCAAAAAACGCATTCTGTCTGATCGGGGCCTTAAAACTCCATAAAATATTAAAATATGATGCTGCCTTGGGAAGGAGTTCAAGTAAAACCAAATGACTGCCACCCTGAGAATTCAATCAATTCATTTCCCTCTCCAAAACCAACATAAACTGTGTGTTTGTCCTCTGTTGTCCAACAGGAGTGAGTGTGCGCATGTCAGATGATTACATGGAAAGCGCTATTTCTCTCCTTTCTTTCTTATGAACCTCAGGTGGAGGGAGGCCATGGAGAAAAATAGTAAAAGTCTTTTTTTCCCCAATTTGCTGGACCGGCAGGATTTAGCTTTGATTAGCATTGGTTCTCGCTCTCTCCAGTGAAACTCTCTCACCTCGTAGAACTTTTTCACTGTGTCTGACTGTAGCTTGTCAAAGAGGGCGAAATCATTGTCCTCCACCATCTTGTCGCGGTAAACTCGGTTGGACTCGTGAAGGTAGATCTTAACCAGGTCCTGAGGAGTCCGCACACACTCGCTGGTGCAGAAAAGGATGCCCTGTAATGAAACCGGCAACACAACAGAAGGTTTGGCGTTGCTTCTCGAGCATTTCAAATGTCAAAAATACTGCATAAGATTTTCTTTTGCATCTCAGTGGCAAAGTAATAAAACAAAGGCATAAAAAAATCAACTGAGAGAGATAAAATACTGAATTGTTGAAGGCTAACTGAAAACATAAAGAGAGGAGAACGATTTCATTCATGTCCAGTTAAGTCTGTTGATTTTTGACCATCGGTGCTTTTGGGAAAGAAATATATCTGATAGCGTATAAACTCTACAATGATCTGAAAGTGACTAAGAAGGATTTCAGCCACCAAAACAGGCATCATCTTAAATAGTTTTAGATATCATCATGATAAAACATTGATGTATTTTGTGTCAATGTTCTACAGGTCACCTTCAGAGTCTGCTACACAAACCACCGCAGGTCTTTAATGCCTACAGTTAGCAGAAGTGATCGAGAGGCTATCGTCAAAGTCTAAAATAAGGAGATTGATCAAAAAAACTGACATAGGAGCCTCGGGTGAGACCAAGGGCCCTATCTTGCACCCAGCGCAATTGACTTTGTACACCGACGAATGTGTCATTCCTATTTTGCACCCGCGCAAAGCGCGCTTTTCCCTCCACAGAAGCACGTCGCTAAACTAGTGAATGAACTTGCGCTACCTGGGCGGTTCAGCGCAAAAAAGGAGGCGTGTTCCGGCGCAAACAATCCCTGGTGCTATTTTGCTGTTCCATTAAACAATTGCGCCACTGACCAGAAAAAACCTAGTCTAAAGTCAGTGGCGCGTTGCGCGTTGTTCATTATGCTATTTTAAGGGCGCATGCTTGACCATAATGTATAGCGTGCACAACGCGCATACACTTTGCTCATGTAACCTACACAGATGCAACAGTTATTTTTGCAAATCATAAATTGTTACACTAAAAAAATATTAACACATGAGATGACGGAAATCATTGTGGTGTGCCACGAAGATGTGAAAAAATAGGCATAAATCTAGCTTACAAATGATTCAGGCTAATTTTAATAATTAAGGATAAGACCTGTTTGCCCAATAGTGGCAAGACATATATGTATATAAGGACATCTGACAAATTGGTTTGTCCGTCAAGAACCAGGAAAATCGACTGAAAAACTGAAAAAACTGAAAGACTGAAAAAAAAAAAAGACTGTGAAATCACCTTTACCATAATGTACAACATTACAACTTCACTTCTCTGTCTTTCACTGCTCTTACAAGCACATCAGTCTCCTCGGCTGTGAACCGCTCCTGGCGTGCGCCTGGTACATACGCCATAATAATAGCAATCCATAATGGAACTTGCGCACCTGCTTTTAAAGGGAATGTTGGATGACGCTCGGATTGGTTTATTCACGTTACGCCCAAACCACACCTATGAATAATGAAGCTACTTCAGACCAACCCATTTTAGATTTGCGCAGGGCGCAAGAGCCATTTATCCCGCAAGGAAAATAGCAACAGCGCCGAGACCCGCACACAAAGTTACTTGCGCTTCGCGCGTTGACACTTGCGTTTCAGATCGTTAAAATAGGGCCCCATGTCTCATCATCAAGCTAAACAAAACCATCATCTTGTGTGATTCACAACCTGCTGGTGCTGCAGCCTCAGATTCATATTGATTAGGCATCAGGGAGGCAAGATAAACGGCCAGCTCGCCATCCACACGCAGCTACAAACACCTGATTTACTACAAGCATCTGTCCAGCATTCATTCTGACACTTCAGAACTTCCTCTGCCTCCTAAAAGGCAGCACTTCATCATTGGGAAAATTAGCTCCATTCGTTCAGGAGCTGTCTGAACCATACTGTGATCCCTGTTCTGTTAAAACAGGATAATCATTTCATTTCTGAGTCAAACTAATAATCCATAAAACTGCACTAAAGACATATATAGATACCTATGAATCCTAATCTACTATCCAGCAAACCTGCTATTATCAAGTCCAGTCAGCTTTAATTCTCTAGTGCTTTATACACATACAATACAGATTGTTTCAAAGCAGCTTTGCAGGAAAATCATGATTCAATGATGCAAACACACTGCAATTCTGCTGTACAGCAGCTCTAAAAACACAATAGCAAACAGTCATTCAGTTGAAATCAGTTCAGTGTTGATTCAGTTCTGTTCAATAACACTATGGAATGAGTTCAGTTCAGTAGTAAACTATGACGTCACCATCAGCTCAGTTGAGTTCTCATCCGATATCGTCAGCACATTCAAATCATTATTATATAGATATGAGTTCTACTCCACATTGTTGGGTGTTTATTCAACTACGGACACTTACGCGGACTGTCTATAACTATAGGCACTTATGTAGAATATAACAACCCTAAAACACACATTTCCACACGTAAAATTAGGCAAGTTTTATTACATTCTGTGGTGGAAATGACCAGAGAGGAAATTTCTAAAACATAAAGTAAAAATGTATAATAACACATTTATTATTAGAATTTTTTTATTTTATTTTTTTAATATTTTGCAATAAAATTACATTTTATTTAACTATTAAATATATTCATGACTATTTATATAAATTATTTCACATAATAAAAATAGGAAATAATTTGATTGTTTTTATTTATGTGTTATTATTTTTAAATTACTCTTTGATTAAATGATCTGTTTTTAGGATTGAAAGTCTATGTCTATTAAAAAGTAGCAGAAAATAAATGATGAAAACATGTTAAAAAAAATTATACAAATTAATAATTAATAAATTAAAAAATAATAATGATATTAATATTAAAAAAAAAAAGTATTTTTAAGAATTCAAACTCAAATGCCAGATAGGAAAACACATAGTTACAAGTTTGGTCAGAAATTACTTTTACTTAATGGATCTAATAGATTTGTATGCATCTGTTAGGATGTGCACAGCAAAAGACTCAATAGATTAATTCATTATCATTATCAAATCAGAAGCTGATAGGTGGACTATTGACTGATTTAGCCATGAGTCACACCAAACAGTTGAAAACTCTTTATTTCAATGCATCCACCACCAGTTCTGGAGTCAAAAATCTACAGCTCATCTGAAACGATTAGCTTTGCCTTCCAATCATTACTCATTTGACACAGAAATTACTTGCACTGTTTTCAGAGTTCATGACTTATGAGGCAGTCATATAAATGTAATTTTACACAAAGGAAAGATTATAAACTTTCACCAGTTAAAAAGAGCAAGGGTCATTTTCCTCACATTGATTTTCATTCAGAGAGCGGCTGCTGGGATAAATGGTACTGTAAAGGTGATGATACATGGGACAACTTTTTTGAGCAATGTTGCTGGGCCACTTCCCCTTTGGGAATGGGCAACAAATTTCTATCTGGATACTTTAGATCGGTCATGGGCCCTGTGTCTTACCTGGTTGCCCGTTGACGGCAACATTAACTAGTAACATTGCTCAAAAAGTTGCCCTGTGTATCATCACCATAAGGCTATTGTTTCAGTCTATTGTGAGCTGAGGGTTTGTACCTGGAATATGTTGGAGAGATCGCGGAGATTGAAGATGTAGTGGAACTTGATTGCGGTGGGAAGGAAGGTGGCGGTGATGCGCTGATGGAAGGCGAGTGCCAGCTGGACCAGCTGTGAGCTGCTCTTCTGCAGAACCGCTGGGAATCCCTCGCCGCACAGGTGCTGGTTCAGGATGCTGCAGTAGATGGTGTTCAGGGCATCCACTCCGGGGAAGGAGAGCGCGAACACCGAGAAATGCCTCTGAGATACACGTTACAACAGTTTCACATTAAGCCTTTGCTTTAGTTTTTGAGAGGTGACACTATATGAAACATTTCCAAAATACAATATATTAGAGCTTAGATCAGGCTCAAAAAAATCAAGCCGACCCTACCCGAGCCCGTGCACGCTCAGCTCAATAATCCGCTCTATGCCAGCGCTCCACTCATGAACCATCACCGCTAAAATGACGTTCACTCAAATCCCGCTCAGACATGACATTTATCTGTACTGTAGCCTACTATACTTGTTGTAGCCATTAGACAATGTATTTTGTTTCATATTTATGTTTAAACATTATAATGTAATTTTTAAATTTCATCTGATTACGAAAAGTGCAAAGATGCGAGTGGGTCAGAAATGATTTTGACCACTTCATTAAGTTTTGTTTTGTAGAAAGCCTTTCTTTAAAGCGAATGTTGTTTTGTATAAATTGTATCTTAAATGTAATCAGTGTTTCATCAGCCGATTGCCTGGATTTAATAAATAAGGAGCAAATAGACTATAGCAGACAACAATCGTGACATGAAGGCGCCGGAGTGATCACTTTCATTGCACATGAACTGGAGCGTGTCTCATAAATAAACTGAAACTCAGCAGCTACTTGCCTCACAGACATGAGAAATATGTGTATAGAAAGCTTGAAATGTCTACTTTTAAATGAAACAATTTGAAAAGAAATAGTCAAGCAAAGCGCACCGTTCACGTGAGCAGCTAATCCTGACTTGTGCAACTTTGTACAAACTTTGTTTCTCAGTTGTAGTATTAGTTCTTACTTTGCTAAATATAGCTATATTATTTCTGATTATGGTATAGCTTTCTGCCCACCCAATTAGGCTAATAAAGTAATGATTAAAAAAACACAAATGTTTTGATCAAGGGCCCGGCCTGGGTCAAGTTCGGGCTCGGGCAGAGAATCTAAACTCTAATATATACAGTATATGCAGGGCTCCAGACTAACATTTAGTTACACTACTCTAGTTCTACAGATGATGGTGCCAGCACCTGATTTGGTGGCGCTGGGAGAAAATGTATCATAAAGTTAATTTAATCATAAAATTACTATTGTTTTGCATTAATAAGTGCAGTTACAAATAATAGTACATGTTTGTTTATTGGAAATTTAACAGCAAAATACTGAGCTTTAATTAATAATACTTTTATTAACAACAGTAACGTGCAAAAACTTCATTTTTATAGGGAAAATTTAAATGTTCTACTCTTATTAAATGTACCATTGTCCTTTTATAGTACTACACTGAACTGACCGACAGCTTCAGTGATTATAACAAGGAGCGTTCTTTACTATTTTTTTTTGAGTAATTCAGCAACAATTTGAAGAAAAGTTTTTGTTTTGCATGAGACTTTGTGACTTCCTACTTTTTTCCATATAATAGGGAGTGGAAAAGTCAATATTAGCCATCTACTGGTTATAATTTTAATTTCATGTCTTTTTTTTAATTAAATGGCTTGTTTGCCACAGTGTTAGTTGTCTTACATCTTTAAAAACTTTTAGTTTTACAAATGATCACATTAAAAATAACATTAAAATTGGGTAATATTTAGTAGAGCTTAGAAGTGCTGGAAAAAGTGTGAAGCACTTTATTTCTCCTTGTTTACATGTCAGCGCTGTTTGATCTGATATGTGTGGTTTATAATAGAATTCCACGCCGAATTTTAATGCTTCCCACTAGATCTCGCTGCGATGTTATACATTTTTCTCTGATGTTTCTCATAGGTAACAGAAATGACCTCTAACAAAATTTAGTGGCACGGGTAGAAAAAGGCTCGCAAAATGCGCCCATTTGGTTGCAGTCTGGAGCCCTAGTATGTAGTGACAGCACACAGCGTCAGAGAGGTTAAGAGAAAGTGTTTAACGTCTAGTGTTGAATTGACACTGATAGTGAGCACCTGCAGGCGGGGGTTGATGGTGAAGCTGCCGGCGGTGGGATTCATGCAGGACACGTACTGCACATTGTGGATCTCCTTCAGCTGCAGCTTGCTCCTGTCGTACCTGAGAAGACACAGCATTCCGTCAGTCACACAAACACACGCTTTGTATGCACACCGCGTTCTGCTCTAAAGCCACAGCGGCTCAAAGAAATACACAGCCTTCATCTGTTCTCCTGCTCACGTCCAATCTAATAGACATGACAGAGACACTGAGAAACCAACAGTAGACATGATCTCTTTCAATGACAAAACATTGACATCCTGTGAAACAGAGCAGTCTTGATGTTGTTTTTGGGCTCTACTAGAACAGGCTTTCCTGCTTGAATGTTCATTATTTTCCCCATATCTGAAAGTGTTGCAGTAACTCTCTTCCCGGTGTCAGTAATGCTCTGGGCTGCAATTCCCAAAAGCAGCTTAAGTTGATCGTAGAAACCACTGGGGCCAGTTGCATAAACTAAGCCATTATGTTAAGACCTAGTATGAGCCACTAGCAGTTAGGCAAGTGGCATTCAGTCTTACTTTTTGTATCAAATTAGGCCAGTCTATGTTTTTATGTAACTGATTTAAAAAAATGATGAACAGTCTTAAAGAAAAAAATGTATGTCTAACTTGTAAGACTAGTCTTAATGGTTTATGGAACCGGCCCTTGGTGGCAATTGTTCTACGATTAACTTAGGCTTATGATGCTTTTGGGAAACACAGCCCTGTTTAGTTCATGTCTCTATGGAGCCACTCCATCTGAAAAGCACAATGTGCTCTGATTGGTTGGCTGGATAAGTGTGTTGTTATTGGTCAAGCGATTCCAGCGTGTTTGGGAAATATCCCGCCCCTGACCATAACCGCCAGTTTCAACACACTACTAACTCAAACAGGCCCCGCCCCTTTATTCTGCATATTAATTATTTAAATGAGGAATTTTATGACGTGTTTGTTCCCGGAAGAAAACTCAAGACTACAATGGAGGCGTTTCAGGGAGTTCAGAAACACCGACCCTGATATAGAGAAGAACTCCCGCTGGAGGGACTTTGGAAGTTAGCAGAGCTTTTTCATGCTCAAACAGCAACATCACACACTAAAGAAAGATCATACTGAGAGTGCTGAATCAGTCATGTGATGGTCAGTACCAGTGGTTGTAGTCCATGTGCTGACGGATCAGGGTGTGAGGCTGGACCGTGCCGTACTCGTCCACTTCTGGCATGTTCATGTCATCGACGAAGTAGACGAGCCGCTTGGTGCCGGGCGGCCCGTAGTTTCTGCCTGCCTTCTTCTCTAAGGGTTTCTCTAAAACAGCTGCAGGGAAGATGATTTGTCAGATTGTCACAGATTTAACAAACACAATAACTTGAAGTTTACTGACAAAGCTTCATCAACGTCAAGCACAGCAGAGAAGTGTTTAAACTTAAGAAAACTGCAGTGCATAAAAACCATGATGCACTCTTCATGAAAAGGGTTTCACTTTGGTGTCCCAGTACTTTTATCTAAATCTATTGTCTGTCAAGCTTTTAAAAAGATGCTTTTGACCTGACATTTTTTCCATAATCTGTTTAAATGATATTCAGTTCAGTGTGCAAAAGTTCTTTGAATTCATTTATATTATATGATTTGATGAATATATTCCTTTTAGTAATATTAAAAACACCATTTCTCAATTGTGACACCCAGGAAGTCTCATACTTTGGATCAGCATGATCAAAAGTAATAATTTACACAAACTGTATGTTACTCAAGTTATTGTAAGTGTATATTTTATATGTATGCGTGTATAAATATTTAGGCTAATTTATGACTTTCAATCCAGTTATCCATTCAGAATTATATATTATATTATAATTAAACTAAATTAGTTTTGATGTTTGTATGGTGCTCGCTAGAAAATAAATACAAATTTAAAAAAATCATGATTTAAACTGTATTTAAACATGCATGGTTGCAAAAATTGCAAGCTATAATATAAAACGAATAGAAAAGAAAACATCTCATTTGATTTTTAGATTAAGCATTAATAATTTGTATAATTCTTTAACAGTTCCGGGCTTTACATTGAACCATATTAATTGATTGTGCCTCATACCAAAGCAAAGTTATTATACTTGAACATCACATGTTGTGGAGTGATAAATATCACCAACAGATTGCAAAGACAGGGACGGCACAAAAAACAGCTGACGCCCGGAGAGCCATGGGTGTTTGCTTAAGATCACCAAAATCTGTCAATGCCCACAAGCAGTGAAGTTGTAGTTTTGAAAGCACCTCTGTTCTCAGGGTCAAATGTAAGGAGGGAAAGACACACAAACATACCCTGTAACATGGCTGACGTGGTGTAGTAGTTGAAGGGGACGTTTTTGATGGCGTATTTCTCTGGGTCCAAGGAGCTGAGCTTGTCTCCCACCAGAACAGACTTTCCTGTGCCAGCGTTGCCCACCAGCATGACGGGCCGCCGCCTCTCCAGCAGCCGGTCCATGAAGTAGCGCACGCGGATGGTCTCGGTGGTGTGGACGAGGCAGGCCTGAGGGAGACACACGGCCAATGACCTTCATTTCTCAACCAGAGACGGAGAGCCTACGTGTTCAGTGTTTTAAAGGGTTAGTTCACCCAAAAATGAAAATTCTGTCATTAATTACTTACCCTCATGTCGTTCGACACCCGTAAGACGTCCGTTCATTTTCGGAACACAAATGAAGACATTTTAGTTGAAATCTGATGGCTCTGAAAGGCCTCCATTGGGACAATGCACTTTACACTCTCAAGACCCATAAAAGGTACTAAAGACGTCGTTACAAAGTCCATCTCACTACAGTGGTTCTACAATAACTTTATAAAGCGACGAGAATAGTTTTTGTGCGCAAAAAAACCCTAAATAACGACTTTTATAGTGATGACGATTTCAAAACACGGCATCATGAAGCTTCGAAGCGTTATGAATCAGTGAGTCGATTCAGCAGTTTGGCGGTTTGACACGCGATCCGAATCATGATCCGACTCACTGATTCATAACGCTTCGAAGCTTCATGATGCCGTGTTTTGAAATCGTCATCACTATATAAGTTGTTATTTAGGGTTTTTTTTGCGCACAAAAACTATTCTCGTCACTCCATAAAGTTATTGTAGAACCACTGTAGTGAGATGGACTTTGTAACGACGTCTTTAGTGTCTTTTAAGGGTCTTGAGAGTGAACCGTGCATTGTGCCAATGGAGGCCTTTCAGAGCCATCAGATTTCAACTAAAATATCTTCATTTGTGTTCTGAAGATGAACGGGTGTCGAACGACATGAGGGTGAGGAATTAATGACAGAATTTTCATTTTTGGGTGAACTAACCTTTTAAGGCATCGTGAGTGCGCTACATTTAGACAAATCTCTCTGTAGATTTTTCAGACCCTATTTAACATTAATGTAAATATTTTTATCTTCCCTGTTTTTTTTTCCATTGGTTTCCTCAAAGTGATAACATGTACTTATATTATGAGAAGAAATGCTTTATAAGCTGCATATATTGACCTCTGATGCATCAGTTTGATTCTGTAAATATGGTTTGATGTTTTACAGTCTGAGTGAAGCTCAAAAGAGACTTGCTCATGGTAAAGACAACAGGCTTTAAGGATTAGTTCACTTTAAAATGAAAATGTCCTGATATTGTACTCACCCCCATCTCATCCAAGATGTTCATGTCTTTCTTTCTTCAGTCAAAAGGAATGAAGTTTTTAGAGGAAAACATTCCAGGATTTTTCTCAACACAACAGGCTTCAATGGCAACCAAAATGTTGAATGTGTATGAATCAAAGGAAGGGCTTTAGAGGCTCTGCACGATCCCAGACGAGAAATAGGGTCTGATCTAGACAAACCATCGGTCATTTAAAAAAAAAAAAAACGTTTATATACTTTTTAACCTAAATTGCTCATCTTGCGCTGCTCTGCGACACACCACGGATTGCGTAATCACGTCAGAAAGGTCACACTAGACATAGGCGGAAGTACCGCCCCCAAGCGATCATGCGAGGACTAATACAAATGCCCTTTAAAAAAAAAACTCTTCAAAATTGTCTGACATCGTTGTTTAACCTTTTTTTTGCTAACGGATATTTGTATTAGTCTTTGCACGAGCGCTTTGTAAACACGTGGGCGGTACTTCTGCCTACGCCTAGTGTGACCTTTAAGACGTGATTACGTAATCCGTGGTGTGTCGCAGAGCAGCGCAATATGAGCAATTTAGGTTAAAAAGTATATAAACGTTTATCTTCTTTTTGAAAATGGCTGATGGTTTGGCTAGATCAGACCCTATTCCTCGTCTGGGATCGAGCAGAGCCTCTGAAGCCCTTCCTTTGAAACTGCATTGATTTGGACCTTCAACATTTTGGTTGCCATTGAAGTCCATTATGTGGAGAAAAATCCTGAAAAGTTTTCCTCAAAAAACTTCATTTCTTTTTGACTGAAGAAAGAAAGACATGGAGATCTTGGATGGTATGGGGGTGAGTAAATTGTCAGGAAATTTTCATTTTGAAGTGAACTAATCCTTTAAAAGGGTCATGAAACCCTAAACCAAATTTTCTGAGATTTTAACAGACGTATGTGTGTTGAACATCATGGAAGACAATGTTACCATCTGTTCGTTTTGAATGTGGGAGAAAACTGGTTAATTTTTAAACTTTTTGCTCTATTTTCAACTTCCTGCTTTAAATTCGTCTTCATGTCAACGTCATAGGATGTGACGTTTTCTTCTACTATAGTACGGCGATGATTCATCAGTGTCTCATAATTATTCATGAGACTGTGTGTCTTTGTCCTATGAGAAGACGCGTTGCTTAATTCATGACAGCACGGCATGATAGGCATTTCCTCTGACTGGCGCTTCAAACAGTGATATACAGTAAGTGAGAGATGCATTAATGGATCAAAAACGATAGTTTTTTCCGCTTTGTATGAGTTTCTGGGTTGCCTACGTTCTCTTCAATAGATCCAGAGTCTTCACACAAACGCCATTCATCCACACTGTGAGTGTTTAACCGACCAAACGGCATATAAAAACTCCATAAAATAAGCCTCAAAAGTGATCAAAGTTATGCAACAGCGTGTTCATATATATTGTCGATGCAGAGAACAAATTGCGAATGGCTGTGAATTTAATTGTCCATTGAATTATAGGTGTCACAGGATATTTATGTATGGTGAGCTTACAAAACCATGTGTATATTGTGTTGCGTGTAACTTAATGGTAATTTGCAGCATGCATTTGTGGGAAGCTTTGATGCTTTTAACGAGAGCGAAATAAAATAGTCTGAATCAGAAGCCGTTGATGTGCTGTCAGTCTACCCTCGTCCACCTCCACTCCGCCGCTAAACCACGCCCACTTTTATAGCAATTTTCAGAACTGTGGTGAGAACTGACTGCTGCTGAAACAGGGAGTTTCATGACCCTTTAAGGAAGCTAACATACTGATCTACTGTTTTAACTTCTTCAGCTTACACCAAATTTAAAATATGAATGCAGCGCAAACCCTTCTAGTTGTAACTCGGCTCAGACCTTCAGAAGGCTCTGACTCGGGTCGCTACATCTATTCTAACTGATCTGACTTATGGTTTTCATATGGTTTTTCTAGAAACTTGCAACATGCTAATTCATGCTAACACATGTGAGCAATGCACTAGAACAGTGGTTCCCAACCACGTTCCTGGAGGACCCCCAACAGTGCACATGTCTCCTCGATCAAACACACCTGATTCAGGTCATCAGCTCATTAGTAGCTACTCGAAGACCTGGGCTGCGTCCGAAACCTGGAAAATGCTGCCTTCGGAGGACACATTTCAAGGCAGGAAGGCACCAAGGCACGTCCAAATCTAATGTTAGCTTCACTCCCTGTCTCCTGAGAGACCTTCATCTGATCGATTTTTGAAGGCAGCATATTTGTATCCTTCGCTGCCTTTGATATCCCACAATCCTGTGCGTTCCATTCTGTGACAGTTGAGCTGGGAAAAAAGATGGCGTCGGAAAGTTGCGTTTGCTCGTCAGTTTGTGTGTAAATGTACGTTTTTTTACCAACATTTTCCACTTCTGATGTCATTTCTAGCTATAAATTACTAATGTAGTAATTAAATATGTGTTTAGTTCTCACTAAAGCTCTCTCTATTTTGCTGTAGATCATTAAACTGTTACCCTGCCTAAGAAGTCTGTCTGAACTTAGTTTTGTGAGGTGCCTTCATGCTTAAACGCTGCCTTACAAGCCATTGTCTGATAAGGCAGCGAGGCAACGAGTCAGCTGCCTAGGTTTTCGGACGCAGCCCTGATGAGGGTATGTCAGACAAAGGCCACCTCCAAAATGTGCACTGTTGGGGGTCCTCCAGGAAATTGGTTGGGAATCACTGCACTAGAACATGTTAACAACATTTGATTGAGTAAAATCTACAAACTTGAAGTTATTTCAAACTTTTAGACAAGGCTTTGTCAAGCCAATATCAATGACAAAAATAACAAAAACTAAAACTGAAATAAAAACGGATTAAAACTACATTGCCACATTTGAAAAGGATTCAAAGCATCAATGCTAACCTGCAGAGGTATGTCAGGATCCATCTCAAACTTCGGAATCATTTTTGACCATGGTTCAAATTTTTTGCTCTCGGGATCAATGTAGTAATCGAACACGGTGCCTTGAGCCGGAAACTTCACGCTTTTGAACTCCGTCACCCACCACTTACTGAACTCCACCCTGTAATCCACGAGCTGCAGAGAAAGCGCACAGAAATCACAGAAATTACACGTATTATTCATCGTGAACTCATGTGGAGTTAAAGCAGACAGAGATCCACCTGATCCTGGAACATGGTCCCTCCGAAGGCCCAGACAGTGGCGAAGATGAAGTAGAGCTCGTAGATATCCTTATGGCTGTCCGGAGGAGTGTGTTCTGGGACGAGGAGACACTCCAGGAGGAAGCACAGCATCTGCACCAAACTCTGCTCAGGAACAGGGATGATCTTCTTAAATCTGGGAGCAGGACAGACAGCAGCTCTGAGATCATCTCAAAAACACACGTTTGGCTCGAGGTGCACTCCACAGTCACAGAATTCAGCCTCACTGTCTCCAGACTCAAATTAAACAGACTTAACTGACTGAACTGTTTGACAAACTCGTGCACCAAAATGAGAAAGTGCAGGAGGAAAGCATTTTATCTGTTTCAGATCTCTGCTCGACTGTTTCTGCACACGTTGCGTTGCATGTTTTCAAGTATCTGCTACTGACTGAGAAAAGTATGACATGTTAGATCCTTGGCGAGTCTGTGCTGTTTTCTGTCTCTGTGGTCATGCCACTGTTACTAAAACCATAAAAATAAAAAAAATCACATCTGAAATGAAATAAAAACCTTAAACTTATTTTATTTCAGCATTATAAACTATTTAACTATTAGGGCTGGAAATCGCCAGAGGCCCCCCGATACGATATTATCACGCTATTTAAAGGGATAGTTCACCCAAAAATGAAAACGATCCCATAATTTACTCACCCTCAAGTCATCCTAGTGTATATGACATTCTTCTTTCAGACGAATACAATCAGAGTTATATTAAAAATGTCCTGGCTCTTCCAAGCTTTATAATGGCAGTGACTGTTGGGTCATTTTTGAAGTCCATAAAAGTGCATCTATCCATCATATAACTGCTCCACACGGCTCCGGGGGTTAATAAAGGCCTTCTGAAGCGAAGTGGTGTGTTTGTGTAAGAAAAATAACCATATTTAAAACTTTATAGACTAAAATAACTAGCTTCCGGCGGTCAGCGGGACGCAAGTCGACTTGTGCTAAAAGAGTAACCCCTGACGCGATGTACAGGAGCATCGCAAGCTTTGACGGCTCTCACGGATTGGGCTGGGGAACAAATTGTCAAATTGTCCCACGGACATTTGAAAGTACAGTGGCATGAAAAAGTATGTGAACCGCTTGCAGAATCTTTGAAAATGGGAATAATTTTAACTAAATAAGAGGGATCATACAAAATGCATGTTATTTTTTATTTAGTACTGTCCTGAATAAGATATTTTACATAAAAAAATTTTACATATAGTCCACAAGACAAAAAAAAAAAGCTGAATTTATTAAAATAACCCTGATAAAAAGTTTATGAACCATTGATTCTCAGTGCTGTGTGTCATTTTTGTTTTGTGATGGTTGTTCATGAGTCTCTTGTTTGTCCTGAGCAGTTAAACTGCCCAAAGTTCTTCAGAAAAATCCTCCAGGTCCTGCACATTCTTCAGTTTTCCAGCCTCTTTTTCATATTTGAACCCTCTCCAGCAATGACTGTATGATTTTAAGATCCATCTTTTCACACTGAGGACAATTGAGGGACTCAAACACAACTACTAAAAAAGTTCAAACATTCACTGAAGCTCCAAAAGGAAAAAGCCGGGGGGGTGAAAACCAATTGAATTTGAAAATCAAGGTAAATTGTACTTAATTTGTCTCCCGGGAAACATGCAAGTATCTTCTGTTGCTTCTGAAGGGCAGTACTAAATGAAAAAAATATATATTTAAACAAAATAAGAAAAATCTTCATCCTGTTCAAAAGTTTTCACCCCCCACCCCCGGCTCTTAATGCGTCGTGTTTCCTTCTGGAGCATCAGTGAATGTTTGAACCTTTTTTAATAGTTGTGTTTGTGTCACTCAATTGTCCTCAGTGTGGAAAACTGCAGGACCTGGAGGATTTTTTTGAAGAACATTGGGCAGTTTAACTGCTCAGGACAAACAAGGGACTCATGAACAACCATCACAAAACAAAAAACAGCCGTGGATCATCCAGGGAACGACACACAGCACTGAGAATCAATGGTTCATAAACTTTTTATCAGGGTTATTTTAATAAATTCAGCTATTTTTTTGTCTTGTGGACTATATGTAAACATTTTTTAAGTAAAATATCTTATTCAGGACAGTACTAAATAAAAAATAACATGCATTTTGTATGATCCCTCTTATTTAGTTAAAATTATTCCCATTTTCAAAGATTCTGCAAGCGGTTCACATACTTTTTCATGGCACTGTAAGTGCGGAACCTGCCATGATAAAGTTTTAGCTCCTGTACAAGATTAACAAACTCCCCATCAGACTCTCTGTTCTTAAAGACTGGGTGCACCCAAAATCTTCTTTTCTGCCTTTTTAGTCAAATGAAAATCTCGTCTTCACTGGATAATGAATTGTCCATGTTTTCTCAGCTGTCGCTGCGAATGTTTTGGAATGTTGGAGCTCTGAAATGTCACAGACATCGCAACTTCGTGTCGCGGCTGATGTGAATGGTTTTGACGCAAACTATTCGCACGCAAAATATTAGCTTTTTCGTTACGCGTCCGGTGTGAAAGGTCCTTAAGGCACACCTGTGCAATAATCATGCTGTCTAATCCACATCTTGATATGCCACACCTGTGAGGTGGATGCATTATCTTGCCAAAAGAGAAGTGCTCACTAACACAGATGTTACATTTGTGAACAATATTTGAGAGAAATAGGCCTTTTGTGTCTTAGATCTTTGAGTTCAGCTCATGAAAAATGGGGGCAAAAACAAAAATGTTGCGTTTATAATTTTGTTCAGTGTAATATTAACGAGTCAAGCGTTAGCGGGAAAGCCAGAATTGTTTTTTAACTCCACGTGCGATCACTATGGACTGAAGACAGGAAAGTGACGCACCTTGACCTGAGAGTATCGATGCATGATGGGAGGTACTTGTCAAAGAGAATGGTCAGATTGGCCTTCTCCGACTGGACTTCTCTCTGGTCGATCCAGCTCGACACAGGTGGATTCCAGCCTAAGTCAGCAGGGTTGATGTACAGAATGCCTGTACGGAGGAATGACACGCGATCATGAGATAAAAGCTGTGGAGTCGTGTTTATGAGTGGTTTGATTGTAGTTTTCAAAGTACGTATTACTGTTAAAAAAAAACTGCATCACTAAACTACATATATTATTTAATAGTGTTAGTGCTTCACCTAAACCTTTTCAGTTTATTGCCAAGGCAACATATCTCATTTTCATTTTCAACTAGTATTTATATTTTATTGAATTTCAGCTGTTTTCGCTGATCAGAAATGTTTTTAATAGTTCAGTTTTTGTTAATGTTTCTCTCAGCACTGACCGGCTCTGGAGACCGTCGCTGGAGTGGCCGTGCGGAGGTGGCTGATCTCAAACAATAGCCTCATGGTCGGGTTCAGAGGAATCCTCTCATTACTGGCCAGCGTCAGCACCTACAGCATCACACACACAGATAAAGATCATGGTCATTTTAATGTGCTCCGCCTGTATGCACGTCGCTTTCATAAAGATATGAATGCTATGTGAGAAAGCCGTCACTGAGCTTCATTTCTGGCCATCTCACATTTATACCTTGTTATCATCCATTACTGTGTTCAGCGACTCAATCCACATCGGATCAATATCTCCATCCAGGACGATCCACTTGGGCCCGGTGTGATTGATGTTGGCCAGCTCACGCATGATATTAGAAAACAGTCCTGTGGGTTAAAAGCACACGTGTTGAATCTCACATTCGGCCGTGATGGAAGTGCTGAGCAAAAACAGCAGCAGCCCTCACCGTCTTTCCACTCGCGAGTGGCTGGATTGATAATGCCGAACAGCTCATCGTTGGTGACTGCTTTAGGGTTGAGATCGGCCCAGATGGCCCTGCGCTTCATGTTCTGATATGTTTTGTGGAGAGATTTGAGGACCTGGGATTTGCCGGTGCCAGCGTTTCCCACCACGAACACGGAGTGACGGACGGCCAGCAGCTCCTCCAGCTGAACCACCTGAGAAGAAGAACAGAGCCAAATATGACACACACACAAGATTGCTTTGCTTCATGTTTTTTTTATATAAACTGCACCCACAAGATACAAACTAGCTTGGCTGCCTGAACACAGCCTGATAAATGATCTAACTAAACAAAAAAAAAAGGCAATATCACCCTGTAGCCCAAGACTTTCCCATTGAAGCTAAGCAGGGTTGAGCCTGGTCAATACCTGGATGGGAGACCTCCTGTCTGTGTGGGTCCTAACACCCCAGTATAGTGATAGGGACACTATACTGTCAAAAAGCACAATCCGTCGGATGAGATGTTAAATTGAGGTCCTGACGCTCTGTGGTCATTAAACATCCCAGGATGTCCTTAGAAAAAGAGTAGGGGTGTAACCCCGGCATCCTGGCCACATTTGCCCATTGGCCTCTGTCCATCATGGCCTCCTAATCATCCCCATATACTGATTGGCTTCATCACTCGGTCTCCTCTCCACCATAATCTGGTGTGTGGTGAGCGTTCTGGCACAATATGGCTGCTGTCACATCATCCAGGTGATGCTGCACATTGGTGGTGGTTGAGGAGATTCCCCCCTTCTATATGAAAAGCGCTTTGAGTACCCAGAAAAGCAATTTTTTTGTCGAGTTCAGCTCCAGGACTGCACTCTGGGAGCGGACAGTACCAATGCTCATTTTGTTGCTGTTTTCAAAATGCATATGCAGAACATGTCTGTGTTTCCTATACTGAAGTTGCAAAAATTTAAATAATTGATTTGTTTAAAGGCAAAGGGCCCTATCATACACCCGGCACAATGCCACGCCAGGCGCGACGCAGCAGCACACAAACATTTTTAAATATAAAAAATAAAAGGATTCCTCTCTGGAGAAGCGTTCAGTCTTTCCGCTCGCATGTAAATAGTGAATCCGCCATGATGCAAGTGCAATCATGAGATGAGACTCTGATTTATTGCAGGTTACACCGAAAACACACCCATGACTCATTAAGAGTCTATGTTTTTTCCATTGTCAAACTAGCAAAAGTGAATTCGGACACGCCCTAAGTAGACCTGTGTCATGCGCTTCAGACCATGCGCTTAGATCGTTAAAATAGGGCCCAAAGTGTGTGTTTTCTGCACCACTAACATCACCAAACAGAACTGCAGAAATGTAATTTAAAACCCGAAACACTCAACAGCTCCGCTACACCGCTACTGAATCTATAGCACCAAACAGACAAACGAATCAGTCTGGGCAGTGTGATTCACTAACACATGACTCTAATGAGTTTATAACTCATAACGGTATGGACTTACTGTAAATCAGTGACATTTCTGACTGGTTGTTCATATGACAACATGTAGTTTTGTCAGTAATATTTTATCAAAATGAATGAAATATGTTTTTTTTTTTCAGTTGAGACTCTTTGCTTGTAATGATACAGAATATCCACGGAAGTGTTACTAGTGTCTCATTTCACAGATAGTTTGTTTTTGTATTGACTCTATATAAAAATGCAGATACAATGTAAAGTATTTGCTCTGGCTCTTGTTTTAAATTATTTTGTATCATTATTATACTGCTTGTTTTCATCTGTTGACGTTGCACAACAGAATGTTGTGGTTGGTCTGTGTTGTATTTGTCCCGTCCCTCACTGTGATTGGACGGCTGGGTGAAAAGTGACAGTGATGAGCGCTGCGTTTTACTCAAAGTTGAACATTCTTCAACTCTCTGCGACCAGTAAAAAACATAGAATGCTCAGCGCTTGAGATAGCGTGAAATACTCGCTGATACTTTGTTACGCTCATTTTTTCTAGCCGGCTGCGTGAAAAAACGCTTTGGTGGACACATGGCCAAACTCTTTCCCCACCAGCATTTTTGATCATTTTCAAGTTTCATGGCCCCCAGAATATTTAGTTGTATGAATATCTAAACAAGCAATATATCAAAAGAAAGAACAGACCCTCTGCTTTTAAACAAAACAAAAAAGTTTTATTCTGACCAGACGAGTCCATGCTGAGGTATGCGTCACCTAAACTTACCTTTAGCACAAAGTTGTCTTCGGCCTGCAGTTTGAGATCCAACACGGACTCCCTGACAAATTTCTCAAAGTCCATGTCCCTTTTGCGCGGCACGTCGAGAGCGGGGAAGAGGTCCCCGATGAGGCCCATGAAGACAGGCATGTCATCGGTCACGATCTTCGGGACGTTAAAGTCTCTCAGGGCTCTCATCAGCACCTGGTCCTCCGGTCTGCGCGGGTCTCCTCTCTTCAGGGAACCGGCCACGACCAGCACAGACTTAATGGCCCGCAGACCCCAGTCATAGTGATCCTGCGACGGGGAGACACATGAAAAACAAGAACCACAAAAAGAGTCAGATCAACTGCAACCTATGCAGGCCAATCGCTGTTACCCACTATTTAATACGTAATAAAGGCTTTGATTGTTCAGCTTCCCATTCACACATTTCACAGTGTGTATCAAATGTACCTAAAAACTATTAATAGAGTAACAGCAGTATGATAGTAGAAAACAATTGGGTGTCTCATAACGTCGCAATCAAATAAAGTCCCAGTGAGAGGTAAACATTCTTCAACTGCTCTCACTAAAGGCCTTGAAGAAAATTGTAATGTCACTGGAGCGATCATTTAAGACTATCCAGAATAAAGACTTCTGAACCTGTTTGGAGAGCAACTCCTTGCAGAGCTGATAGAGAGTGATGAATTTTCTGGCCAAAAGTCGAGCCTCGATGAAACCCTCGGCCACCAACATGATCTCACAGATGAGCTCGAAGTCTGGCACCACCATCGCACATGGCCTACAGGACAGAGAAACCACAGAAACACAGAGAAAGAACAACATCGTGACTGTGAGCCTGCAAACAAATCATACGTGCAGATCAGACTCGCAAACTACTGGACACCTTTGACTATAGGCTGTGGTTTTTATTACCAATAAAGTGACACTATAGGCCTAGAGTTACACAGTAACTGATGGACAGGCCTTTCTGATGTGATACCTGATCATTTTTCCACATGCGTGTTTGTTTTTTGTGCTAATATTTTTAGTAACACTATAAGTTATCCTCAAGGAACATATTAAAATATATTTTTTTAAAGTTATACGTAAATAAGAACTTTATAAACCACTATGGAGAAACAAATGGGAAAAAATATGCCGCTTTTTCTATAAAAAAATATATTTTATAGAAAAATATTTCAACATGGCTTATTACAGGTCAAAAACATATCATACAGTATGTGTGAAATATGTACTTTCAGTTCTCATTTATTTAATAAGTGACTCTTTCTGGTCTTTTAATGGGACTGATACCTGCTGATCCACAAAACAGAAAAAAAAAAGGCTCAGGCATTACATCAGAAAAGCTCTGTCCATCAGTCTATAGAATGGTAATAAAAACAAGAGCTCTCATGGAGAACAACACCTGGACAGTGGCCGCAGGTCATTGCGTATGAATATGAATTGAGTCTGCAGCCACAAATAAAGTATCGATGGTCAAATTAAAATATAAAAGAGCGCAGGTGGCATCCAATCTCCATCCAAAGCAGGATGCAGATGCTGATGTTTAAAAGTGCAGAATTCCCTTTTAAGAGCAAACGGCATAGCCTAGAAATCTAGACACACCCTAGCGTCAGCAAATACAATCTGCAGCCAGGGCATCTAGCAACTCTCCATTGCTCTCTAGTCAAACTCTAGTCAGGACAATCACATCGTGTATAGAGTCGGTGGGCGGGCTAAACATAATGCGTCCAGAGGGAATTTGAAAGACAACCGTTTATCCCACCCCTCTGATTGAGCCCTGCCAATGGTGTGTTCACAGACCCAACATCTTGATGTGGGTCTGGCTTATCAGGCTACAAACGGCACCTAATGAAATGCAAATCCTAAGCGCACCTGAAGAGAGCCTTGAGGTTTTCCGGCAGCTCAGTCCTGCCGGCGTAGCCGGGGTTCATAGTGATGAAGATGCCCACCGAAGGGACCAGGTTTACATCCTCGCCCATGAAGTTAAACCTCTTCTTCTTGTCTCGAATGGCATCTTGAATACTTTTGACCTGATGGATCATACATTGACAATATAAATGACAAGGAATATGAGTTACTTGAACTTAAGAACCAATAAGAAAGTTAGAATAAATCGTGAAGTGCAAAAGAGCACATTTTCTTAACAACAACAATAAAGCTTTTTAGACAGATCTGTTATGAGCTCTGAGATGAACATCTGTAAAAGACATAAAGAAGATGAAATCTGACTGACTGAATTGTGTTTAACAGCTTCCCATAATCCACTAACCAGAGAAGTTAATGTTACAAAGCAAAAAAAAACATTTTATTTCTGTACATATTTGAATATTTTGCAATCCATTTATAAATAAACTTTAATTGAAAATACTGTATAAAAGACAAAATTACAAACTATTGCTTACTCCTACACTATTGCTACTGTTGACAATGCAGCATCTTGCATAATTTTTGTCTGGCCCAACCAGACGTCAGTGAGCAGACTTAGTGTAAATAGCCTCTGCCAACAAGGCGGGATATTTGCAATTAGTTTAAAGGGGAGATGAATTGAGAAATCAACTTTCCCTTGAGCCTTTGATATATAAAAGTTCATCGTGATATAAGAATATCCTGTAAGTTTCAGAGCTGAAAACGTCCTTGTTAGTCAAAGAAAAGCTTTTATTGACACCACGTCCAGAAAACGCTCAATCTCAGAATATGTCCATAGAATGCAGAAACGCCGCCTCTACAGATTAATAAGTACGCCTGCTTTTGTAGCCCCGGCCCGCCCACCGACTCATGGAGCTAAACGTATCGCGCTACCGAGCAATAAACATGCCGGTTCCAATTCACGTGTGTAAGACATTGGGTGTTTGTTTGCTTCATTTCACCGCGGAATCGTTTCTAAACAAGATACAGGTCTAGACTGGATTTGCAGACATACTGAGATTAAAACACAATGCTGTGCCTTCTATATTGGATCCGACAGAAATGGTGCAACACACTTATGTGAGTAAAACATATTTTTTATATGTGATAGTATTGCATTGTTACAGATCATATTGATTATGTGTATGTGTGTAACAGAACATACCTTAGCACGCTGTCACAGGCTGGGTGGGTCGCGGTTATTCACCGATCGGGCCGGCCAAGTAATACAAAAATAACATTCCAATCAATTGCGGGTGGATGAGAGATGAATCGTTGTGTTTGTTTGATAAAGGCATTTTGCGAGCCCTGTGAGCGTTTCTCCACACACTTTCAAAACAATGTACTGTACTGAGGGGAGCTGAAGCTAATTAAATATGCAAATATTATCCAATCCTAGCCGTGGGCGTTTACTTCCAAGTCTTCAGTGTGGCACGCCCATCAAAACCGAGCGTGTCTTGAGAAAGGCTCAAAACCAAGGGTTGAAAATAGCCTATTACTTATTCATTATGATGTTTTTGAATGTAAAAACCACGCAAACATCATAAGTTGACCTCAGACAACAGTATACATTTTTTTAAAAAGCCATGACACCTTTAAATAGACTCTCCGAAATAAATATCCCTCTATATCACAACAAAATGTGTCTAGAGATAAACGACGAGCAGCTACACATCATAATCACAGCCACATTATCATCATCATCATCATCCTCAACAGACTTCAGAGCAAATTCAAGCGGCTGCCGCTTTTGCATAGTATGTGCTTGCTGTTTAATAATCACTTAGACTTAGCAAACTGGCAGCTCCAGAAGTAATGAAAAGATTTTTCTTGAACTCTGCCATGGAACAAGCATTTATAACCCTTTATTAAACAATTCAATCAATCAAAAAGGAATTTATACCTATATGATATTATGCTATAGCCACATTGGACCAGCGATTTGTAAAATTAAAAGATTTTTCTTTACAGCTGAAAACTTTGCCTGGTTCCGTTTCAAGGTTTCTACGCTGATAGATGAATAAATCTGGCCAGCGGCTCAAAGCTGCTGATTATTGGTGACCATGTCATAACTCCCTCACCTGCACCGCCACCACAGACAGCACCTCCACCGAGATCCTGTTGAACTCGTCGAAGCATCCCCAGGCTCCTGTTTGCGCCAGGCCTTTGTAGATGTTGCCACATGACTGAGAGAGAAAGACAGAGAAACCAGAGACTTATGAGTGCATCAATGAAAGCATGCAAACGGAAGCATGCAAAATTATACATATACTGAAATTCCAGCTTATAAACAAGAACATCAAATGCTAAGCAGACATTTTCTGTGTGGATGAGCAGCATTTGCATGAACACGTTCATATTCTAAGCACACGCATCTCAGAGTCTAAGATAATAGAACATTTTAATATCATCTCATAATTTGGCAGCAGGTTTATTAGGCTGCTGTCACTTTAAGACCTGACGCACGGATCCATTACACTGTTACAAATGTGATTTCTTTCTCAGCTGTTTATGTTTACTTAAAACATAATTGATTATGTGTATGTGAATACTTGCTGAGACCGGCATTTTGACATTACTTTGTGTGTATTTGACTGTTTAAGCGCAATAAGCATCAAAAAAGTACTGAGAGGCAGCTTTATGTGCGCGCACTTTGGGTGTGAGCAAAAAATCTGTAGGAATGAGTAAAATTATGTGCAATATGCGCAATGCCACGGCGAAATTCAAGCCCTGTAACACCAACAATATTCTTACGGAGCAAATGAAACGAGCGAGTGAGAGGTGGGTTTGTCTGTCATGACAACTACATTGCACGTAGTTTATTACTTACTAAACTGCTTTTTAAAAGACTACAGTAAAAAAAAAGATATATTATATAAAAATGTAAACCTCAAAAGATGAAGAACAGAATCAGGCGAGGTGTAGAGCAATGAGACAGAATTCAGAGCTTGATGTGAACTTGATTAGAAGCTGTTCCGATCAAAACAACACTGGTTATGCTGAAACAGTAATATTACTCGGAGCGTTTCTAGCTTTCCATCAGTAATGTGTCCCCATACTCTTATGGATATGAGCCGAGGCCATAACCATCTTTAAGTACAGAGTAGCTCATGAGGAATAAAGAGCTGCCTCGGCATTGACAAACAATACAAAACAAGTTCTGTACAATGAATTGTAGGTAAATATTGCTCTTTCTGTTTCTGTTTTATAAAGCATCCGAAGAGAGAAACCACTGCAAAGGATTCAGTGAGTCAGTGAACTAAATGTATCAAACTGAATTGTGAATGTTTTAGCAAACCAGTTTGAGCGATTGTGCATGAACCGATCAACTGTATTCCTTCAATGCAATGAGTCACTGTGGATAAAAGCATATGCCATACATGTAAACATAGATGCAAAAAGGCTTTTTATAGCCAGACAATTTCAACAGCCTGTGAAAGTCACAGTTCTCGTCACCTTGTAGTCCATCTGCTCCGAGCAGTTGAATACGTAGACCATGATGCCCAGGGCTCGGCCCAGGTCCTTGGTGGTCTCGGTTTTGCCTGTGCCAGCAGGACCAGCCGGGGCGCCGCTCATGACCAGATGCAGCGATTGGGTCAGAGTGATGTAACATCTGCATTTGAGAGGAGAAAAACATGCTTTAGTAAAACAAACACAAATGTTCAGTCGCATACAATATGTGGCGTATAAATATAGACTTCCTCAAATTCAAATGTTTATCCACGGCTAACGTCCTGTGCTGTTGTTGTGAGTTGTGACAGCTTGGGAGACGGAGCACTGCTAAATGGATCTTTTATACCTTACGTTCAACATTGTGTGTGTATTTATTGATGACCTGTGTAAAGAAAAAACGTATTTGAAGTGTTTAAGGCTATTTGGCAAGCCTTTACTCCTGAAGAGACCTCCAGTGAGGATAATTTGCATTAATAAGCAAGAATGGCAATGTTCCTGAATCACATCCTCTGACTCTCTAATGAATGACTCTCATGAGCCGGTTCTTTACGCAGAATCAAAAGCATACAGTTGAGCCAGTATAGTCCAAATGAATCCTAAACCAGTGATGCTTACGAGTCAGTTCAAACACATACAGCTCAACTGTGTTATGTTGTACTTACAGTAAATCAGTACAGTTACTGTATGGCTGTTCATATGACAACATGCATAAAATAAATTACACTACTTTTCAAATGATCTAGTCGGTAAGATTTACTAATGTTTTTGAAAGGTGAATACTAACCAAGACATTTATTAGATTAAAGATACTGTAAAACAGCAATATTTTGAAATATTATTACAATGTAAAATAGCTGCTTTCTATGTAAATATATATTCATATGATAAAAGCTGAATTTTCAGCATCATTTCTCCAGTCTTCAGTGTCACATAATCTTTCAGAAATCATTCTAATATGCTGATTATTATCAATGTTGAAAACAGTTGTGCTGCTTCATATTTTTGTGGAAACTGTCATACACTTTTAAACTTTCTATTCATCAAAGAATCCTGAAAAATAAAGAGCAGTATTTATTTCATATAGAATCTTTCGTAACATTATAAATGTATGCCACTTTCGATCAATTGAATGCATCCTTGCTGAACTTTTAATTTATAAAACCCAAACTTTTGAACAGCAGTGTGCATTTCTTATGAGCCCTAATGTATAACATGTAAGTCTGGTGTTAGAATTTTTGTTTAGCTTGCATTGGTTCAAATATTGATTTTATAATAAGAAACCAAGTAAATTAGCAAAAAAAGACAGATCCTCCTGAGCAACCTGCTGTCTTCTTTCAGCATAAGGCCATCTTTGCTGAAGTGAATTGTCTCACCTGTCTGTGAGCGGCGTGATAACTAATCGTGGAGTGTTGCCCAGATACTCGTATGAATAGAGGAACTGGGCATCGCAGATGTTTGCGAAGCAGTGCTTCTCTTTTTCGCCCCAGCGGTGCCGGAGTTGGGACAGCCAAAGAAAGGCCTGAGGGTTCTCCACCTGAGAGAGATGATTATGAAGGATTAGCAGGAAGAAAATATCACACCTGAGCTGGATAAAACATTAGTGCGCTTCTAAGCCACTCTACGCAGCTTTCATCAGGCCTCAGCTCTGCACCCACCCGTGGGTCCAATACTGCATCATCATAATCATTTGAAATAATGTATAAGTTGTACAGCACAAAACTAGACATATATGGTATCGTTTGAAAGATTAGAACCTCAGCTTTCTTGATAACCCAATCACTTTTGCATTTATGTTACATAGAAAAGGATAATAAGGTCTGAATTTGAACCCCCCGAAATGACCCCCCTTGAGAAAATCATATGAATATTACATTTCATATTTATATCACACAATCTCACCAAAAATAGACATGTCATATATCAAATGAAAGCTCTTAACTTCAAGAATATCACTGTGCACTGTTTATTTCACCGATCCAACACTTTACAGTAATGTTATTATCAAAAGAATCACGAAGATGGAAATGACTCCTTTGAACAAGCAAACACATGAGTCATATTCCTGTTCGGATCAATAACGTCTTGTGGAGCTCAAACGCTCGTTCCTTAGGCTGTTTTCTTCAAAATGACACCATTTTCACATGTCTGTGAGCATGCATGGCCAAATGACACCGTAATATGTCACCGATGTCCAGATCAAAACATGTGATGCAGCAGACAAATACTCTCATTAGTTTAGATCGTCTTTGTTAGCCGCGATTTTGATGACGTCATCGCGTATTGCGTCATTCGTCAAAAAAACTGAGTATCTTAGCTTTCTATAGACATGTCGATCATGCTTCTAGACCAATCAGAGCCCGAGATCTCCCTTTACAAAGTTGAGGAGGCGGAGCCTTCTTTTTGATTTCCTAGCGGCTATGGAAATCAATGGAGATGAGGAGGAGTTATTAGATAGTTTGCACAGACTAATCTCAATAACTTTTTTTTGGAAGGAGATGTCAAGAAAATTATTTTTCCCCTGTTTACTGACACCTAGTGGAATCCACAGAAACTTTCTGAAGGGAAGAATACCAAACAGATTAAAAATTATAGATTTTCAAATAAATAAATTAAAAAATAAATCAAAATATGACTTTTTATAAATGTTTATCATAAAATTGTGAATAAATACAATATAATATATGCAATATTCCACCACTGTGTTAAAATTTAGAGTGTTTTGTGCAAAATGAGACTTTTGTGTGAAAGAGATTTTTATCAATTTACTCCAATGTATGTGGGTAGGGCGCTCTTTTAAATTCATATATGCCTCATTCTCTAAAAAAAATCTAAATATGCTGCAGAGCTGAAGTGGTTAAGGGGGACCAAAATATGAGCAATCACATGAGATCACATCAAGACTTTCACTATGGAACTCATCTGCAGATATCTGAAGAAAATAACACTCAATGTAGTGGATAACGATAGGACAGATGATATGGAGACAAACAGCCGTACCTTCTGCGCAATGATTTTGTTCACCACGTCTCTCGCATGGACGTCAATGGTACAGATGGTCATGACTTTCTGCCGGTCTCCAGGAGTGAGCTGGCCAATCAGCATGGTGATGAGGGTGTTTAACTGATTCACTTGCTTTTTATAGTGGTCCTTCATTGCGTTCTCATTTCCGTTCTCCAATCCAATGAATGCCATACCTACATCAGTCGTCCACCAGATCTGAGTGCCGGTAAGAGCAACCTATGGAAATACACACAGCACCGTAGAGCACTAGCCAACATCTGTCTGCTTAGCATTGTGCCAATTCTAACAGTTTGTTTTATTACATATTATATTATCAGCACAGCAATGAGTGAAAACATTTATGTCAGGATGTCTTAGTATCTGGTAAAGTGTGGATCAATGATATATTTGTATGTAAGAAAAAAGTATTCAAATATAAGATGCACATACATGTATTCAAGGTGTAAGAGAAAATTACTAATAACAATATGATGTATCAATGCAACACGTAAAAAATAGTGATACCTATATATAGGCCTATATATATTTTTAAAGGAACACGCCGACTTTTTGGGACTTTAGCTTATTGACCGTATCCCCCAGCGTTAGATAAGTCCATAAATACCATTCTCATCTCCGTGCATCCCATAACTCTGTCTGATGCACCCACCGCTAGCCTAGCTTAGCACAAAGACTGGAGGTAAACGGCTCCAGCTAGCCCAGGGCTCGACATTAAGCCTGTTCACATGCTTGTCCGAGTAAAATATTTGCTTGTCCGGAATTTGTTTTGTTTTGTTGTAAATGTATTCTGAAGCAATATTCTCATCAGTGTTCAATCAGCTTTGACATATTTAAATCTGCATATTTGTGATATTTTTACCTTTCATAAAGGGCATTTTTTCCATAATCTTATTAAATATAGGCAATGCTTCAGCTTTCATTTTTTTTATTATTTTTATTTGATCTAGAAATTAAATTTGAATAAGACACTATAGGGCTGTTACCAATCAAATTAAATAATTTACACTAAAAAAAATTACAACTGCATTAAATAATGTAATGAGATTAATATATAAATAAGAAATAAACTAAACCACCAGTAGGTGGCAGCAGGTGACTGTCTTAATGAGTGAGTCATTGAGTCATTCATTTAAACAATTCATTCAAACGGATGATTCATTCAAGAATGAGGCAGTTGTTTACGAATAGGTCATTGAATCTTTGATTCAACTGATTCATTCAAAACACTGAATCATTCAGCAACGCACCATTGCTGTGAGAAGCGTTATGGTTCTGCTGTGATCTTTGTTTGGAACTATTTTTGCTACTGAAATCGAACAAAAACAGTGAATATTGCATCTAAAATGTAAGTAACTTAATGTTAATTTATTGTTTATGGAACTGTCATATGAAATCAGTGTCATTTTCAGTCGTGATGGTATTCAGGAAAAACAGCACTCTTGGTTCTGTGATGCAGGCTATCATATGTTATAAATATAAAAACTCCACAATTTGTAATGTTAACCGTGTATGTTAACTGAGTTTCTTTGTATGAATGGCGCTCATTTGTTGTGATTTCGCTGCGCGAGCGTCAACAGCACAACCTTGTTACCGTCAGTTCATTATACATTATATATTATTATCCACTATCGATCGCCAATTACACTAAATGAATGCAGAATTATTGTTGCATTTTGGTGATTCCCTAGTTATTTTTTTTACGTTTTAATCAGCTTGTCCGGACGGGCAAGTCAAATTTTCTTTCACTTGTCCCGGACAAGCAGACAAGCGTTAATGTCGAGCCCTGTAGCCTACTGCTCAATAAGTGACAAAAAAACGCCAACATTTTCCTATTTACATGTTGTGACGTAATGATCAAGGAACTTTGTGCCGTCCCATGTGTGCAGCGGCGCAATGATATTACACAGCGCCTGAAAATAGGCTAACTTCATAACCAACGTGACAACCTGCTTGCACAGAGTGCGTGCTGGGGACTATTTTCAGGCGCTGCGTAATATCATTGTGCCGCTGCACCCATGGTACAGCAGCAAAGTTCCTTGTTCATTACGCAGGAATGAGAGAATAACTGGGGGATACGGTGAATAGGCTAAAGTCCCAAAAAGTCGGCGTGTTCCTTTAAGAGGCACCTTTATGACACCACGTCTTCACACAATCTGCGCATTACCGCCAACACGTACATCCTCATTTAAACTCACTTGTCAGGGCTCGAACTTTATCAGTTTCACGTGTTATAGGCCTTGCCAATTTAAGCATTCAAGTGCAAAAAGACGTGAAAGAGAACTGTCTCACTTGTGAGAAATGTTCTGTGCGCTCACATCCATAGCGCACACAGAGAGAGTTCTCTTTCATAAGGGGTCTGCAGGGGTCCTTATATTATTTTTATGATCAGCTTCCTGCATGTTGGTTGTACCATGTGACTTGTTTGGCAGACAAATATATTTGCCTTTTTTTTTACTGCTTAGGGTTGTGTATTTATTACAAGAAATAATAACAAAAGATTAGGCCAAAATACTTTCATTTCATTACTCCATTATAATTTTTATTCACAGGTTTAAATGAGACATGGAATCCCATTTTTGGTCTGTGGGACATTTGCACCCACTGTATAAAATGGTGCCTTTAAAGAGACATACAATCACTGCTGGTATCTCAGACAAATTGCATAAACACAAAAAATGTACTTGATGAGCCTTCATTTTCTACGCACATGCAGACATACCCTCTGGCTCGTATATAGTAGTAATACTGCCAGAAATATCTCTCAATATCTTAATTATATGCAGCACATTTCCTCATAAATATTCTTTCATTCATAGAAAATCAGCCTAGGGATGTTTACAAGCGCTGAGTTAGTGTTAATGACAGTGACAATGGAGTTAAATACCTGGGCCGGGTAGTCGAACAGCCACTGTTCCCTGGGCTTCTCTTCATAGGCCACGACTGCCTCGGTCATCTCATGACGCACAGTGGCACGCATGGAGTCCAGAACATGGTTCAGCCACACTTCCACCTGAACAAGCACAGCTCCATGCATTATATCGCTCCAGTGCGATGAGAAGGTTTGTCAGCAGCCTAATACTGTAAATTAGTTCCACTAAAAATATGTATGCATCTGTCTAATTCAGTGTTCCTCAAATCCAGCCCTGGAGGGCCACTGTCCTGCAGAGTTTAGCTGATTTACTAGTAACATCCTCCAAACATAACTAGCTTTATACATTTTCTGAAGAAACTGTGAGTGGTGTTTCTCTGTGGAAAGAGTGCTAGAGGTTTCTGGGTGCTTGGCAAATCAAAAGAGCCCATCTTTGATATTCTGGGCTCAGGTAGTGTCTTCGGTTTAAATCTATGGGATTATTTCACCTGATTTATCGTTATTCATACGGTAAGTAAGCACACCTCTTCTTAACAAAGAGCATGATTTGAGGTGTCATTCATGCACTCTGTCATTACAGACCTGCTAATATACTAATTAAAATGCCATTTGTAAATAATACGCTGCAGAATAAAAACACAGTGTGTCTCTGTCTCTGTAAAGAAACTCCTCTAATTGCCCTCATGATAATGGATGTTGCATTGTGGGTAACGTATGCAAATAAAGGCTGTCTGTACCTGCCCAGTGCAGTCGCAGGGCTGACAGAAGGGAACGTATTCCTCCTCCTTACTGAACATGCCCAGCCCCGTCTTGGTGGGTTTGCCGTCTCCGTCCGTTTCAAACTTCAACTTCGCCATATTGTCAAACAACTTTGATAGATGTTTCTGAACCTGAGGGAGAAAACACAAGGCTTCAAAACTGCACAGCTGCCATTTAGGTCCTAATGTGACATATTGAAACTTGACAATTTGGGAAGCAGCAATAAACACTGCCATCTAGTGTGTGCAAAAGGCAAATAAATGCCATTGCTGCACTGCAGCTTAGCCATAAGCATACCTTATACTTAATGCTAAAACATTTAAGCACAAAAACAGATGTAAAATGTTAAAAGAACATGCTATGGACAGCTGTATGTATGGCCACTGTGATGTACCTGGTGTGGATCAGTGCCACTGGACAGGATGTCTAGCAGGTCAGCTGAGGAGATGAAGTAGAAGCGTGGAAAGGCCAAGCGTTTGGTGTCCAGATACTCAGCCAGCGCTTTTTCACAAAGAGACAATCTACAAGAACAGGTGCAATAACTTTCACTTTCTCAATTTGAGATATGACCATCAGCTCAACGCAAAGCATCATGGGACACTGTGTGCTTTCCGAAATGAGGGCTTCCTCAATGAGGTTTCTTAAAGGAATAGTTTCCACAGTCAGTCACAAGTGCCATCAAGAAAGTGCCAATTTTAATTGATCATGAGTTTGAATTAAATGTGTGAGATCGAACAAGAATTGTCAGTGAATAAAGACAAACTTATTGTATAGCTTCCGAAGAAGTGGAATATAGAGTACAGGTCTTTATGGTAGATTCATGATGCTTTATTGGCCTTTCTGATGCTTGACAGTTTAAAGACCCATCCACACCAAGAACAATAGCTATAATGATAACTATATTAGCGTCCACATCAAGAACGATAACAATAACTGTATTAGTGTCTACACCAATGAACAATACAAATTACTACACCTGTTAATTATAATGTTCTGTTTATTATAAGTTGCAGTCGTTTTAAATGCTTGAGCACTTTAAAGCAGGATTGATTCTGATTGGCTGTCAGTGTTTTTATTGTTCATCAGCTGGAAGAAGAAAAAAACGCTCAGAAAGTGATTCCAACGAATATAGTTCTGCTATAATTATGAATTCCACCATTTCCATATTATTAGAATGATTATTAAAACTTTATAGTAATAGGTATGGTCCTTGGTGTGAACGGGCCTGAATTCATCATCAAGGAAAAGTGCTGGTCAAGCATTCTGCCTAATATCTCTTTTTCATGTAGGAAAGAAAAGAATATGAGCAGCTGGAACAACATGAGGATGACAAAAGTTTGGAGTGAACTATTCCTCTGACTTGAGAAGAGGAAGTGAAGGTAATCAGACAAATAAATGTAGAAACCAGCTGCAAACCTGCTCTGCATGTCCTCTAGTTTGCTGTAGAGCCCAGGTTTATTGGTGGCCTCCACAACGTTCGGTGTTGTACTGGCATCTTGTGTCAGCTCTGTAAAATCAGTATTGATACCTTGAAAGCGTTTGGAATCCTGTGGAGACATTCATGAGAGAATGAGAAACTACATTTGCCAGAAAAACCTCAAAAAACTCTCTGACATTCTACATTACCCAAACGTTTTCCAGCCCAAAAGCATAAGATTGACATTTTCATCTCTCATCTGGGTCTATGAATAAAGTGCCCGAGGGCAGGACAAGATGCTACTCGCAGTTCACTGTCAGTTCTCCATTAAATCATCTCGTTTCCCATTTTTAAAACTTGACTATTCTGGCTGTTTTTACACGTGTGTTGGGTGACTATTCGAGGGCAAAATAAGTTTTCAGTCAAGAATGAATAATACTAGAAACACATCCGCAAAACCGACCTCTGGTAGCTGAGAGCGAATGTCATCCGATCCGATAAAGATGCTCTCCAGGTGAGACCAAGTCCTCTGCACTTCAAACCAGATGGCGATCACGGAGTCAGTCACAGAGAGCTTTCGCTGCCACGTCGAAACTTCCTCCAAGAAGAACGAGATGTACTTTGACGTCATGAGGTTCTGCAGCTGCACCTGGTTGTCCTCCAGTGTTTCAATTAGTTCTTCACTGGACTTCAACAGAGGAATCTCTGTACGTGGATGAGGCTCGAATTCAAACGCCATACTGCTCCAGGTGGCGTCCAGCTCGCTGAGCACCTTCTCCATGCCCATCTCCTTCACCGCCTGGTCGACGATGCTCCTCACGTCATCCTCGAAATGGTGCAAGTTGAGGCGAAGCAGGTCCGCCAGCGTGGTGTCTTGGTCCATGGTGAAGTGCACACCAGTGGCGTTCATCAGCTGGTTCCAGTGGCGCGGTCGGATGGCCGGGTTCTGGAGCTCGGCGACGGCTCTCAGCGAGATCAGAGTGTTCTTCACAGTACTGTCCAGCCCGCTGAAGGCGTCCCACGAGCGAGCCTCTTTGTCCAGCGCACGGAGGTCTTTGGAGAAACGCTTGCACTCCATCTCCAAGTCATCCACGTTGATCTGTCTCCAGGGCGTCATCTGCCAGGCATCCAAACAGGCCTGGATCACCAAGATCAGATCCCACAATTCCTTTAGAATGGGCAGCTCTTTTTGGCACTGCTTCAGCTGTTTATAGTCTGGTATGTTGACTTCAAAGAGACTAGCTGACTCAATAAGCCCAGCCATCATAGTCTCCATCTCCTGAATTTGCAAGTGTGCTGTATCCAGCATCTCATGTGGATTCACACAGTTAAAACTGAAAACAAATGACGAGATTGATGAATTTGACACATTTATTGAACTGAACTGAATCAACACTGAACTGACTTGAGCTGAATATCAACACTATTGTCTTCTGTAGAGCTGCTTTACTCATATTTGATGCAGTTTGCATCAATGATTCTGATATTTTCCGGTTTATTACTGTGAAGCTGCTTTGAAACCATTTGTATTGGATAAAGCGCTCTAGACATAAAGCTGGCTTGATGAGACAAATGCTTTTTTTTAGCCATGATTACTGTTATCCACCAAAGCAATGGCACATTTTTAGAGACTCTTCGTATACATGTACTGCACCTGAAGAAGTCTTTCTTGCGGAACTGCTCCCTGAAGGTGTGCTGCTTCACATCGAACGAGGCGCATTTCCTGCGCAAGTTAGTCACCTCGCTAGCCTGCAGTGGTGAAACGTGCTGCTTCACCGTCACAGCCTGCTTTTTCATGTTGTTCCACTTCTCTGGCAGCACCTGTCCATCAAACCCAGACAAAACAATGACATGCTGAAAAGACCGGCATATATTATGATAGCCACTCACAAACAATGTTAGCCACTAGCATATGACGTTTGCCCTCAGAATAAGATGCCGGTATGCTGGTGTCCGCGTTAGGTTTCTTAACTAGCATAACCAGCCAGACTTCCTTAATCAATGGTCTTCATTAGAAAGAACAAGCTGGTGGCCCAGTTAAGATTAGTATGGCTATGATAATCCACAGCTAACCCAGCACTAACCAACCAGTGGCCTGACTCATGAAACTCTTCAGTAAGAACCGTCATACAATCAGATAAACGCCAAAGCCTGTCGTTTTCTTCTTAAAGGATTAGTCCACTTCAAAATGAAAAATTCCTGATATTTTACTCACCCCCATCTCATCCAAGATGTTCATGTCTTTCTTTCTACAAGATTTGAAAATTTTTGCACATCACACACTGCAATATATTATTGTTGTAGTACTTTATTGTTCAGCCTTAGCTGAAAATTGGTCTTTGGTCTCGCCACACAATCACAAAATGCACAACACAACATCGGTAAGCCCCTCCCCTCGTACACAGATGAGCCAATAGCAGTTGAGTATCAGTTGCGCTGGGACCGGAACTCGGACATCTTTAGGTGTCAGCGCCATAGAGAAACATTGGAAAATCCAAAGCTCTCATCGGTTTGATGGTGTTTATGCTACAAAAATGCTCAAATGTCGTGCCTGAGGTACTGTAACATTGATTCCAGGGATCCTGAGAGGATTTTCTATTTGTCAAACTCTCGTTAAGTTACAATTAAAGTCCCTGCAAACATTCAAACCGAAATAGCTAACTATTCTCACATCATGTAACACTAGGTCAAAAACACGAAGGTCTACATTTCAGTGCCTCTCCATATTAAACTGGTTATATGCAAATTAATTTAATTTTAGATATGTTTAAGGTCTACATTATCTGTCCTAGGAGGACTCCTATTTTGATGGGTATTATAGTCTACGGCTAGTGAAAGGAAGAGCTTGCACGCAGTTTATCTGAGTTGTTTTGCAGATACAAAGTTGACCAGTTATTAACTGCACCCTCGAAAAGTCATAAGCTCTGTGTATATGTTTGTTTACTGTTAGTTGTGTATGAGTGTTTTTTGTGTAATTTGCTGTGTATGTTAATGGTAATGCAACGGAGAGAGATGAGACGTTAATGCGCACTTCTTATGCTTTGTTTGTTCAGCTCTTACGATGATTTTTTGGAGTGAAAAAGGACATAATAAACTTGATAAACCATCAGTTAAGTCTGGCCATCATTCGGACGGGATATACGCTACATTCAGTGTCCAAAAACATCTCGGGATAAGGTTTTCACACTGACAGCTGTCATTGTAAGATATAGCAACTCCGTTTGTTTGTCCGAGTTAGCAACAGTAACTAAGGGGGGCGGGGCTTACCGATAGGTCAATTGAGCGACTGACTTTTGCTTAAATCCTATAATTTTACCTGCTACTCTTGTAATTCTATCTAATTTTACTTTACTTATTGTATCTTTACTTATTAAGATTTTCATGCCAGGAGGAGCACCTCATGTGATCTCGTGGTGAAGCGGATGTAAATATGCACGTAGCAGACCGTCATTAATGTCTAAACAGGTTATGTTTACATTTGCTAGCAGCTTTCTACACTTACCCGGTATGTTTAAAACCAAGGCGATTTCTCCTTAGCTCTTCTCTTTGTCCATAGGGTTGTTTTCGAAGACATGTTATACAAATAGACGTGTTGTTTCAACACTCCACACACCATCTCCGCTGTTCAACGGACCCACACACAGCAGCTTGTTTCGCGTTTGCAATTTCAAAAGTGCTCTCATTCACTTCTCTCTTTGGATATTGTGAAAGAATTGGCGTAATCAAACCTCTAAATATCAAACATGTTTGATCAAATCGGAGCAGCCCCCGATGTATCTGGAAATGCCTCACATTACAAGATAATCTCGGCCGAACATTAAGAATCGCCTTACGCGATTTTTCTCCGATTGTTGGGAAGGGTAAATCGACCCGAAAATCCTGTATTCGGAGCCCAGCTTAAGCAATTTAATGGCTTTATCTATCAGCGTTCGGTAAAACTTTCTCTCAGAGGCCAAACTATCGATATTTTATGGATACACTTACCTCTAGTTGCTTGTACACTACATCTGGGAGTTCCTGTTCATACGTCTTCAGCAGATCAATGGTGTGCTGCAGAGGCTCGAACATCTCATCCGTAGTGCTCTGCCGTTCTTTTACCGCCATCAGGTAACCCATGATCTCCTTCAGACCGTCATAGTCTCCCTCCTCCACTTTCTTACCAAAACCAGTCTCAGTCACTCTGATGAACTCTTCCAGGTCAGACAGACTAAAAAATCACACGACACGAAGATAGAAAAAGTATCAGGCATTTTGCACCTTCCATTGGCTCTGATTAGCATATTTGTCATGGAATTAGCTACTCCGTGCTTTTACCTGTTCATTACATGATCAATAAGATGCTGTTTGAACATCAAGCTCCACTTTTTGATGATGTTGAGCAGGGCATTTTTAAAGGGACGTGCGTCAACCCTCATCCAACCCTCGAACACATGGATGGGCTCCAATTGCCACACTTCCTTGTACAAGCGTTCGTACAGGTCCACCTGCTCGCGGAAACGCTCCAGAGTCGGAGGGTTTTCTGGGACCTCGTTTTCTCCATGGGCCTCGATCTCTTCACTCGTGAGGATGTGACCATAAAGCAAGAACTGCTGCATGAACTCCTTTCGGTCATCCACGTAGAGATAGGCGTAGTGTTCGAGCGTGTTACGGTACTCAAGGCCCCTTGCCTGTATTTTCTTCACACGGTCCATCAGAAGATTCCTATTTTCCATAAAATCCTGCATGTCCTCCATATCAGCCTGAAGGTACAAGATGACTATGTAAATATATCCGATTCTCAAAACATTAGCACAAAAACATTCATTTATACATTGTTCATGGAACATTTGTCTGAAACGTTTTAGTTGGATGTTCTTGTTTCAGAACGTTCAGAGAACATTCAAAAGTAGTGTTGCCATAATGGTTTTAAAAACGGGACATTTTGAACATTTAGAGAACATCATGGTCACATTAGCAAAACATTTTTGAACATATTTTTGTGAGCTGGGAATGAGACTTGATCTGCCATTGAAATGACTTTCATTTTCAGCTGACATCGTAAACCCTTCAAGTAAAGTGTATTAGGCACCTTTCACGATGACTTAAAAGAAGACAATAAGAGATTATCACTGCTAAACTCAGATAAAGTGATCTGTGCATCAGTACCTGATAGTGTGGGAAACCAATGTGCTCAGATAATCGTGGCACAAGAGTGGAGATCCTAAAGACATCATTGATGAGGCTCTCCACCAGATCGGAAAAGCCATCTGAAGCATTAAACTCCAAAGACGGACGAAATATGATCTCAGGAGCCTGCAGACATAGCTGGGCCTCGAAGAGTGGGTATAATACAGCCTCCTGGTCTGATTGTGGGAATTAGTGTGAAATTGTTTTAGTGCAAAATAATCAATCTGCAATGGTAATGGTCTTTTACTTTTAGTGAGGCTTAAAAAAGAATTAGAAAGCTCACCCGTGTTGTCAATGAAGAACTTGAGGGAGCTCTCAATAGCATCGAAGAAACCATCGATGAGCATTTCATCCACGTATTCCACATAAATCCTCCACTGTGCAGACGACGGGTCTGCTTTGAAAAGTGACAAATTGTCCTGGAACAAAATAAAAACAAGATACACTCAACAGAAATTTGGTTGAATTGCTCCTTTAATCAATTTTGTTATTTGATGGGATTCCCACTGGCTTTTGTCATCGCTTACTTTCAGTAACAGATGGATCCTGGCTCCTGAGGCACGGATATGGCTGTAAATTTTCTCCAGATGCTCGGTCTTATCATCCAGGTTTAAGAGAGTGTCTTTCTTCCCCTCCTTCCTTTCAAAGACTGGGGTAGTCCAGTTCTTCATGATAGTCTGGATCTCCTCAATATTGTCCTTAGTCCTCTGTAGGCATCTCTCCAAGTCAAATACCGTCTCACGTACGTGCTGGATGTATTCCCAAATTCCTAACACATTAGAAAGGAAGACCTTTTAGTTGGAGTATTATAAATCAAAAGAGTGGATGATCATGATCATGCTTTTGTGAAAAACTAAATCAGACAGGTTTGGAACATGACAGTGAACTATTGCTTTAACAAATTACCAATAAAGCACAATTAAAGGGTTAGTTCACCCAAAAATGACAATTCTGTCATTAATTACTTACCCTCATGTCGTTCGACACCCGTAAGGCCTCCGTTCATCTTCGGAACACAAATGAAGATATTTTAGTTGAAATCTGATGGCTCTGAAAGGCCTCCATTGGCTCAATGCACGGTTCACTCTCAAGACCCTTAAAAGGTACTAAAGACGTCGTTACAAAGTCCATCTCATTACAGTGGTTCTAAAATAACTTTTTTAAAGTGAAGAGAATAGTTTTCGTGCGCAAAAAAACCCTAAATAACGACTTATATCATGATGACTGATTTCAAAACAAGGCATCATGAAGCTTCGAAGCGTTATGAATCAGTGACGTGATTTCAGCAGTTTGCCGGTTTTTGGCAGTTTGTCATGATTCGACTCGCTGATTCATAACGCTTTGAAGCTTCATGATGCATTATTTTGAAATCGGTCATCACTATATAAGTCGTTTTTTAGGGTTTTTTTGCGCACAAAAACTATTCTCGTCGCTTTATAAAGTTATTGTAGAACCACTGTAGTGAGATGGACTTTGTAACGACGTCTTTAGTACCTTTTAAGGGTCTTGAGAGTGTAAAGTGCATTGTGCCAATGGAGGCCTTTCAGAGCCATCAGATTTCAACTAAAATATCTTCATTTGTGTTCCGAAGATGAACGGAGGTCTGACGGGTGTCGAACGACATGAGGGTAAGTAATTAATGACAGGATTTTCATTTTTGGGTGAACTAACCCTTTAAGAAACAAGACTTAAACGGATAAAATTTAAATTCTGTCATCATTTATTCACACTTGTTTTTCTGCTGAACACAAGGAAGATATTTGGAAGAATGTTTGTAACCAAGCAGATCTCGGCAGCCATTGACTACCATAGTATTTTTTCCTTATTAGTGTACATTCAATAGCTCTACCTTGGCTCGTCCAGCAGAGGTTCTCCTCAGCTTCTTTGAGCTTGATATCGATATCTGTCAGCTGGCTCTGGATCAGTGGCATCTCTACCTCTAACACAGTGCTCATTACTTTGTTGTACCGGCTGGTGGTGAGGTCCAGATTGGCCACATACTGGCACAGCAGCTCCCTGTTGGAATAAATGTCAGCAGCCATATCTGGTATGACTTCAGCATGTCCGGCTTCCAGGTACTTCACCTCCCGCAGCACTGACACCAGCTACAGGACAAGATTAGTGTCACATTCAATACTGGAACTGACCCATGGATAACAATATTAACATACTGTGCACAAGCGTGTATGAAGAGACCTGGGGGTTGAAGTTGACAGTGATGAGTCTTGTGTCAAACTTTCGGGATATCAGCGACTTTTGGAGATTGAACTGTGACACCTCAGCCACAGAGCCAGTCCAATCGTCATACAGTTTAGAGGAATATCTGGTAAAAACAAAGGCAGCAAGACAATTACTGACCAGTCATTTTTTGATGTATGCCAAAAGGATTTCAAATGAATAAGTGCTCTTCATTCATCAAACGTGGATGGTGCTGCTTTATTCCGCAAAGATGCACAAAAGACAAAGAAGCTTCTAAAAATTACGAGTAATCCATGCAACTTGTGTGCAATGTTTTAAATAAAGCTACACAAATCAGAATTTAAGCTGGTATTTTCAAATAATCTCTCCCTCTACAGTGTCTCTCAAATCTCAGATGTCAAGCATTGCGCAACACATCTAAAGATGGCATTTTTACATCGAACACAATCGCAAATTAGCTTTCGAGGGAAAGGTAATCAGAAAATAATGACATGACTTGAAGTATAGTGCACAGCCGTATATAGACTACTTTTATGATGCATTGTTATCCTTGTTGGAGCTTGACAGTATAAATCACCATCCATCTTCGCTGTCTGGAAAAGAGCAGCACAGACATTCTCTCAAACGTCTTCTATTGTCTTGTATCTTTGGCTGAGTAAATTATTAGTTAATGTTGTTGATCTATATTTATTTAAAGGATCGGGAACGGGATAGACAAGGTTCAATCCTTGATGACTGTGAACACTTCCACAGCAAATGAATCACATCTCTGAAGAGGCAAATTTACATATTCAATATCAAATCTCAAAACATATGTGTCCAGTACAGACTACACTCCACCATAAAATCCTTATCTAAGTAGGATTGCATGTGCGTAAGAGTGATTGAACTGCTGGTGCTGACCAAAGATCATGAACGCATGTTGGATTACTGTTACAGTAATCTCTTTATAGGCCGACTGTGAGAGACTGTACATTCTGGCCTTTATTGGATTTCTGTGCAATTGGTATGGTATAGGTACCACAAAAAACTTTGCTTTGGTACTGTGGTAAAAACTTTGGTACTTTGCTTCACACAAGTCGTACGTCTCAGTGTCAAGATATAAGGACAAGAGATAACAATAACGGCTAAATTTTGCTTACGCAACACCAGTTTTTACCATCATCTAACGAGGGGGTGATTTACACAATTTACATAGATCTGGCTCCTTGGGAAATGCATAATTTCTTTCTCATATGAAGGGAAACTACATGCAAAACACACACACATGCATACAAGTCCTTGGTTACACACACACACGCTCATGTAACACTCTGTGGGCAGTTGCATGAGTTCCGGCATTTTTCAGAACCATTGTTCATGTCGTGCTATGGAAGCATTGCACATAATTGGAGAAAATGAGACCCTGAAGTAATAATCTAGAGACACTAGCGCCTTAATTGAGCAAATCATTTTTTTGTTTATTCCATGTACAGCCTGAAGGTTCCTCAGCAATACCTTGCTGTTCACGCTTGCAGCAGAGGTCCTTTAGTAAAAAGGCCCATTTATTTTAACAAAGGTGGAACAGTCATAGAGGTCTATATTTTGGATAAATAAAAATGTAATCTGGGTTTAGAATAGGACTGTCCAAACTCGGTCCTGGAGGGCCGCTGTCCTGCAGAGTTTAGCTCCAGCTTGCCTCAACACACCTGCTGGAAGTTTCTAGTAGGGGTGCACCGAAATTTCGGCCGCCGAAAATGTTCGGCCAAAAATGGCATTATCGGTTTCGGGCCGAAATAAAAAAAACAGCCGAAAACGTAAACCGAAAATGAATGTCAACCGCCCCTCCCATCCGTGCTCAAGCGCTCAGAACCATTGAGATTACCTGTGATGAACCTGTGATTTTGTGTGCAGTTATTCAGATAATTGTGGATCTTTTTTGCACAACTGTTAAAAATGATTTTTTTTTGATGGAACATAAAACGTGAAGAATAATATTATTTGGTATTATTATTTATATTTATTGTTAAAAATATTTTAGGTTTTGCTATGTAACGTAATAAAAGTTTGCTTATTCTATTGGCTCATGATTTTTTCAATTCAGATCCATTAAGTTCAAGCAATTTAAATATATATATATATATATATATATATATATATATATATATATATATATATATATATATATATATATATATATATATATATACACTCACCTAAAGGATTATTAGGAACACCATACTAATAGTGTGTTTGACCCCCTTTCGCCTTCAGAACTGCCTTAATTCTGCGTGGCATTGATTCAACAAGGTGCTGAAAGCATTCTTTAAAAATGTTGGCCCATATTGATAGGATGGTGGTCATGGTGCATGGGTACATGGTGGTCATAAAGGGATGGACATGGTCAGAAACAATGCTCAGGTAGGCCGTGGCATTTAAACCATGCCCAATTGGCACTAAGGGGCCTAAAGTGTGCCAAGAAAACATCCCCCACACCATTACACCACCACCACCAGCCTCCACAGTGGTAACAAGGCATGATGGATCCATGTTCTCATTCTGTTTACGCCAAATTCTGACTCTACCATCTGAATGTCTCAACAGAAATCGAGACTCATCAGACCAGGCAACATTTTTCCAGTCTTCAACTGTCCAATTTTGGTGAGCTTGAGCAAATTGTAGCCTCTTTTTCCTATTTGTAGTGGAGATGAGTGGTACCCGGTGGGGTCTTCTGCTGTTGTAGCCCATAACCCAGGTGTGTAACCCAGGTTGTGTGTGTTGTGGCTTCACAAATGCTTTGCTGCATACCTCGGTTGTAACGAGTGGTTATTTCAGTCAAAGTTGCTCTTCTATCAGCTTGAATCAGTCGACCCATTCTCCTCTGACCTCTAGCATCAACAAGGCATTTTCGCCCACAGGACTGCCGCATACTGGATGTTTTTCCCTTTTCACACCATTCTTTGTAAACCCTAGAAATGGTTGTGCGTGAAAATCCCAGTAACTGAGCAGATTGTGAAATACTCAGACCGGCCCGTCTGGCACCAACAACCATGCCACAAAATGGCTTAAATCACCTTTCTTTCCCATTCTGACATTCAGTTTGGAGTTCAGGAGATTGTCTTGACCAGGACCACACCCCTAAATGCATTGAAGCAACTGCCATGTGATTGGTTGATTAGATAATTGCATTAATGAGAAATTGAACAGGTGTTCCTAATAATCCTTTAGGTGAGTATATATAATATATATTTATATTAGTATACGTTTTTAAAAGAAGCCATTTTCGGCTTCAGTTTCGGTTTTCGGCCAAGTGCATCCTAAATTTTTGGTTTCGCCCCTGAATTTTCATTTCGGTGCACTACTAGTTTCTTGTATGCCTAGTAAGATCTTGACTAGCTGGTTCAGCTGTGTTTCACTGAGGTTGGAGCTAAACTCTGCAGTACAGTGGCCCAGGATTGGACACCCCTAGTTTAGAGTATCAACTGGGACACAGTGAAAATAAACAAGATCAGTTACAGATATACTATATATATATATATATATATATATATATATATTAGAGATGGGCGCTTTCGAAACACTTCGAAACCTATACAAATCTTTTGTTGTGACTCAGTGATTCGGAGTGTTTCAAACTGTAAACGAGGCTTCATTCTGTTTAATCTGCCATCTTTGTAATCCTTTTGTAGTTTTTCATGTTGATTAGTCTTTATTGTTCCCAGGTGTGTCTTGTCGCCTATTAGCCCCCTGTGTATATATAGCCCTTGGGTTTCCTTGTGTATATAATATAAACTGACCGTTTGAATTGCTGCATCAGCTCATCGTATTTCTGGACCACCTCCTTTCCATCCATAGTCTCCAGACACCTATCATAAAATAAACAAAGTAGTTGTTTAATGAAGAAAACTAATTGTTGAGTGATTCCCAACCAAGCCTTCTCAACAAACACAAAGCAGAAGATAATTACGGGTGGTTGATGAATCTCAAGTTGTTGTAAGGGATCTGTATACGTTCCTGCAATTGCTGGACAAATCTCAGTCCTCCAGCAACCATAGGCATGTTCTTGAAGACAAGATAGTAATCTGAAAGACCAATAAACAGTTAAAAATGCAAGATAATAACAAACACCCCAGTGATGTTACTTATCGATAATGAAGATGAAGACCGAACCCTGGGTTTCCCCTGTCTGCGTTTTGAAGATCCTCTTGCAACATTCCAGTTCCTCATCAAACATTTTGATCAGCCTGGGATATCTAGTCTGAACAACGACTGCAATCAGGGGTCGTTCCAACAGTCTGCCGAACATGTCCAAAACCTGCCAAGCAGAGACTCTAAGAAACTGTGTTGTGTTCTTTGTATTGAAAAAAGTTGAGAGAAGAAAAACACTAAACACAAACGCTTTCCACCAAAGACTTCCAAAGACATACATGGTTCACTGCACTATCAACTGCAAAAATCAAATATGCCAGTAATAAATTATGTTCCAGGGTGGAATATTCTAGCCTGGCTCCGCCCTCCTACGTACTTCCGCTCAATTCTCATTTTCCTTCAGTACTCCGTCTGGGATTGCCGTATATTCTCTGATTTTCTCCGGTCAAATTTTAACCGGTCCAATCAGCGAACAGAATGAGATGACATACGTCACGACCAAACGTTAGCGATTGGTTATGGCAGATCCAGAGTGGCTCTGGGCAGATCCAATAGTTTTAAACTTCAACAGAGTACCGCCTTCAAGGAAGTAAATGCTTGTCAATGGAGAGTGGCCAGACTCTCTGTACAAATGAAATGTACAAGAGTCTGGTCGGACCAGGCTAGGAATAATCTACCATAAAAAAAGAGCCTAAAGCGTGTTTCTTCTTCTGCAAGGCTCAAACTGAGCTCTGTTTAAGATCTTAAGGCCATGGAGATTTGTGTGAATTCCAGTCTTAACATTCAGGCTGCGTTCCTGATTGGGACTTGATTATACTCCAGTATCTATAACTCATTAAAGACATAAAAAGCACTGAAGTCCCAAGTCAGGAGCATGTGTGCAGCTTGACACCAAAAAACTCTTTTGCAACATTATTGTATTTTCACACTAACAGAAAGTGTTGCCCACCTTGAATGTTTCCTCCAATCCAGAAGCGCCATCAAAAGCATGGCCACAGATTCCACCCAATTCCTGGTCGATATGGTCCATCATGAGCTGGAACTCCACTGAATCTGCTTCAAACTCCTACAAACAAGCACTCTTTAATCGAGGAACATCAACCTGTTATCTGTGATTTTGTTGCGTGTTGTTGGAGAAGTTGCCCACTTACCATATTACTAAGATCAAGGGAGTCATACGGCTTCTCTGAGAGTTTTCTGTATTCCTCCAAGAAGGATTCACGTAAGCACTGGACTTGATTACTGAGAGATTTCCCTTTTATCCCTCCAAACTCGACCCTCTCCAGCTTCATCATATCAACTACATTCAGCAGGAGAGTCTAGACAATGACAATGAAAAAGAACCAGACAACATTGTCTTCATGTTATAATCTCTTCTTTTTTAAAAAAAACATAATTCCATATAGCGTAGTTACCCGGAACGCCTGTATAATTTCAGGTTTAGGGCCCAAACACACTCATTGCACATATGTGAACACCAAAGTACATTCAAAAAATATCTCCGCTTACTTCAATTGTTCTCAGTCTCTTCATGAAGTGATCCAGGCCAAAAAACACCAAGAGGGGGGAGAAATCCCACGGCCGAACCAAGTTATCATTCTTCTGGTATTGACTCAGGTTGGCCCTTCTGTCCTCGTATTCGCTCCTGAAGTGTGTCAGCACATCTACAGCAGTCTGCATTCGCTGGAGGCTTTCCAGCACGTCACCTTTCAGGATGTCATCTGGGTTCAGAAAACCCCGGGCCTGACAAACAACAAATTAAATAATGCACCAACTAAAATTACCTAACAATGAGCAATACATTTGCTACAGCATTTATGAATCTTTGCTAACGTTGGGTATAAAAACTGTTAATTCATTGTTAGTTCATTTTAGCTCAGTTGCATAAACTTAGTCACTTTGCTTAGTTACTATGTTAAAGAACTAGTTTGACCAACTAGCAGTTTTTCCTAGGAGTAATCAGTCTAATTTTTCCGTTTAAATTACACTAATCTACGGTTTTAAATAACTGACTTGTCTTAAAGAAAAGAAACTTGTAAGACTAGTCAAAGTGTTTTATCCAACTGGCCACTGGTCCATTAAATAATATTAACAGACACAACTCTTGATTTTAATCAATTTGGTAAATGTTGAAATTGAAATCAATTAAGTTTAAAAAATGCTTTGGAAATATTGTTAAGTGTTACCAGTAAAGCTTTATCTCACTGTTGAACAGCTGAACCAAACTAGCCTAAACAACATCTTTAGGAATGGAAAAGAAAACTGCAAAGGGATAATTCTCCCTCAAACCTGTATGACCTTCTTTTCAAAAGGAGAAATTCTGAAGTATGTTTCACTGTTTTTTAATGCTATTAAGTTTCAGAAATGACAAAAAAGCACCATAACAATTTGATGTCAATGGTTCATATAACTTGTGTGGTATAGTGACTATCCAGTGAATATTAGTTTCTGTTCCTCTCAATTCCGATTTCGTTTTAACTCCTACGGTGGCCGATTTAGTCCAAGATTAACATGGCTTCCAGTTCACCCTCGTCCACATTTGACACGGTGCCATCGAGTGTTAAAACGCGAAAGGCGAAGCTTGAATTTACGGGTATGTCCCTCTTTGGCTAATGTACTTTCCAGATGGAGGGGCAACATGGCGACCGGCATTCAAACTCCTCACCCGTATGTATTTTCAATGGCATATTATAAACTTACGAGAATACTTTATTACTTGAAAGAAGTAAATATACATTAATGAGCACATATATTTTTGAAAGAACTAAGTGTTTTTAGCTAAGAATAAACTAAAAAAGTTACACAGTGTAGCTTTAAAGGGGAGGTCTAATGCTATTTCATTCATTCTGACTTATTTACACTGTTAAAGAGTTGGATTCTCATGCTAAACATGGCCAAAATTTAGTATTTCTGTGCCAAATACACTCCTTCAGGATTCAAATAAGTTTGGGAATGGTTTTTTTTCCGAGTATGGCCCTGTATGATGTCATAAAGGGCGGAATTCCTTGTATGGGCACTTCCCCCGGATGAGCGTGCGCACATCAACCAGAGCAAGAGCGCACCCATCAACGAGCTTCGTTCGGATTACGGAAGCCGTCGGCAGCTCCATCATTTTGTTTTTTGACCACGAAACCCAACAAAGTCACTAAAGAAGAGTGTTTTTGGTTGTGAGGGAAAGATAACCTTGTTCAGCTTCCCAAATAACCCAGAGTTAAAGGGCGACAACACAAACTTAGTGCCGGTCATGTTGGAAGTTACCTAGCTGGGGACTATTTTCAGGCGCTGCGTGATATCATTGCGCCGCTGCACTCATGGTACGGCTCAAAGCTCCTTGATTATTACGCAGGGATGAGAGTATAGTTCCAAGCCATATCAGCCTAGAAAATCGTAACTTTTCATTTTCCGTCGGTCTTAGTACACAATGTAACTACAGAAAAGTCAAGTTTTAAATAGGAAAATATCGAAACTCTTTGGTCATTTTTGAGCGAGATGCTCGGTCTAATCAGATTCAATGATCTATGCTAAGCTATGCTAAAAGTGCTACCGCCAGACCCGGAGATCGGCTGAATGGATTCGAAAACGGTAAAACTCAACTGTTTAACTCTAGGGGGAGTTGGAAAATGAGCCTATTTTCAAAAATAGTGGCATGTTCCTTTAAGAGAACAATACGCGGTTTGTTTTGCCGGAGCAGCAACGGTGTTCTGCAAGTGTGTTTGTTTGTTCCCGGTCACGAGTGGAAACTGCAGGCGGTGAGTGAAACTGCATCAAATGTGTGTGTTTTGTTGGCAATCAGCGGGTAAGTGAATATAATGTAACACAAACATATATTGAATCGAAAGTTATCCAGGGAATATGCCATGATGTATTTTGAGTGTGTGTGTGTGTGTGTGTGTGCGCTCATGTCTCTTTAGCTCCGCCCACTGCACAAGCTCGGCTGTTTTCAGAAAAAATCGGTACAGCTCTATCTGTCTTTTATAAATATGATAAAACTAAAGACTCTTCGGAGATATGAAGGATGCAATACTACTCTATAGGTACAAGATTAACACAAGATTGGCAGAAACTGTGTGTTATGTCCCCTTTAAGAATTATCAGTTGAATTAAAAAAAAAATCTGGGTTTGGAATATGGCATTGAGTATGAGTAAATACAGACAGCAATTCAGAAATTCCCCCAACACACAAACAAATGACAACAATAACATTTAATTGTTATACAGTCTCAGAAAAAAGCACAAAAGCTGTCACTGCTACAGAACCCTTACAAAAGGTACATGTACCATTTAGGTACTAATGTGTTTCTTTATGGTTTAATATGCACCCATTATAGGGGTAAATAAGGTACAAAGGTGTACCATTTGAAAGGATACTGCCCCAGTGACAGCTTTTGTACCTTTTTAAATAAAGCATAGAATACCTGCTGGATAAGGAGGTTGCAGATCTCCTGTAAAAGCACTATGACTCGGGGCGGTCTGTTGTAGTATTTGGAGTTGGCCCAAATCAGACACACAGTGTGCATGAGAGGAGCGATCTTTCTCTTCACCTCACTGAAGTCTGCGTTCTCCAAATCTTCTAAAATTCTCTCCATCGGCTTGAGGTAGACTTCGATATCATTGGCCTCATATAGAGCTTAATAAACACAATACAAAATCAAATGAAGATTCAAAGCTTCATAAAACAAGAAATACATAAAGTGCTGCAAGTGGTGTAAAATCTGTGCTCTTTGGGTAGGGACAGATTCAAAGAAGTTTCAAAGCTTTCATACAAATAAAGAGGACCTATTATGCCCTTTTTGATGTTGTTTTTGGGCTCTACTAGAACAAAATGTTCATGCTTGAATGTTCATTATTTTCCCCATATTCTCCATTGTTGCAGCTCCTCTCTTCCCAGTCTGTCAGTAACTCTCTGTTAAGTTCATGTCTCTATGAAGCCCCTCCTTCTGAAAGCACAATGTGCTCTGATTGGTCAGCTGGAGCAGTGTGTCGTGATTGGTCAGGATCTCTCAGTGTATTTGGGAAATTTTAAGTCTAATAGGCCTTTATCACACCTACATATTTCCGGTAAATGAAGCAGTGCACCGCTACTTCCGGTCCCATTGCGACGCAATCAAAATTATAATGTCTGAACCTTCTCGCAGGTGTTGCTGCAGCGATCTGGTGCTCTAATACTAAATAATGACATCCTTACCTCAGATTTGACCACTTCCTGACACTAAAAGCATGGGTGAGACTGATATGGCAGGATGAAGGTCCTTCTTTTAAAATAATACGCGGGAGTGTGTTTGTGTGTTGTAGGCCTATGCATTTCCAAACTGAGGATGTTTACGTCTCATATCGTCAGCCTGCTGAAATGTTCCCATCCAAATGTGCATTCTGAATAATAAATATATTTCTAACCTGCCGCAGTCCAGTGCTCATCTTCTCATTAATAGTGTTTCTCTTACTAATCATATTTCATACCTGTTGTTACATTTTTAAATTAATTTGACTGATAAACACCCTTACGAAAGTTAACCATGGTTTTACTATAATAAGAATGTAGTAACAATGTTTTATTGTTTTTTGTGGATTGACTACCATTTGTATTAGTTTTACTACAAATACCATGATTAAACTACAATAACTATGTTTATTTTATTTGTAATAAAACCATGGTTAATTTTCATGACAGTATTAAATAGATGAATGAATGCGCGGTAACTGCCTTAAATAAAGTTAACTATGTTAAACATTTAATTAATCTTAAACAGTAATACGTTAACAGCGTGACTGAATTTTGGCATAAATGTGTGAATTACATATACTGTAGGCTACAGTGAAATGATTGTCAATGAAAAATGACAGAATAATGACTAAAATATTTAATACAAATAAATATGTTCATTCAGATCTTATTCGTCAGGTCTCACACACACTTCATCGCGGTCACTATTCAGACGAGCACTGACACCGTGTGGTGAAATAATCACGTATGATTATGACCCTCGGCTTATGTTGGATTAAAAAAAATACACGTTGGGGGCAATCGAGACGCGTCGGCTTCAGTTTTCAGGACTCGTGTGGCAGGCTTGGTTTCAACACACTACTAACCAACTCAACCAGGCTCCGGCCCTTTATTCTGCGTATGAATTATTTAAATGAGGAATATTGTGACGTGTTCGTTCCCAGAAGAAAATTCAAGACTACAATGGAGGCGTTTCAGGGAGTTCAGAAACACTGGCAATGATAGTCCATCCGCTGAAGGGACTTTGCAGAGCGTTTTTATGCTTAAAGAGCGACATCACACCCTAAAGAAAGATCAACATGGACAAAAGCATCTTTAAAGGGACCCTTGATTATGATTTCACTTTTTTAACTTTAGTTAGTGTGTAATGTAACGGCATAAACAACATCTGCAAAGTTACGACACTTCAAAGCAAAGGGAGATATTTTCTATTAAAGAAATCGCTTTTTAAGGACTACAACAAACGGCTGGTAGGGACTAACAAGCTTCTTCCTGGGTCTGTGACATCACAAACCCTAAAATTTACATAAACCCCGCCCCCGGGAACACGCAACAAAGGGGGTGAGGCCATGTTGTTGTAGTAGAGTGTTGTTCCCATGCCGTCGAAACGCTGTAATTTCTGTTAACAGGCCGCCATGTTTATACCCTCGCTAGAGCAGCTAGTCATAAAATGTCTCATTAAACATTATAACTGTTCTGTTTTTGGTTGTAATAATTTGTGGATTCGTGATCCAGCTTCACAACACGTAAGTACCGCACTTTACAAAGTGTGTTTACAAGTCGTCTTTCTGAATGTGCTAATGTGGCTAAAGCTACCATTGTCTCTTACTGTATTCACAGAGACCAGGGGCCTCATTTATAAACGTTGCGTACGCACAAAAGAAGGCGTACGCCGCTCTCTACGCAATAATTGGTATTTATAAAAAAGCAAACTTGACGGGAAAATGTGCGGTCCTTCACGCAAGCTCTGACCCAGGCGTACGCACAAAAACGGGTGAAATGAGAAATGGCGACACCGTCGGCAGATGGAAGAAACACGTGAAAGTGTGTGAAACTGTAGACCGTTGTGTAAAAGAAATGGCAATACTGCCTCTCATAAATAACATGAAGACTTCACAAAGCAAGTCTTACAATTAACAGCCTACACGAACACCCGTTTGATCGATCTGCAGTGTAAAACAAACAAAACCAAACGAAAATCACAACAGAAATGCAAATTAACACATATTTGCAAAAAGAAAAGTGAAATATGTTCTGCAATAATATTGGCATGTTATGCAATTCATCCTCATAAATAATATGGTAAACAGAACGAAATAATGTGCAAAACTGATAGGCTATTCTCGTCAATGTGTCCGTCTGGCGGAGCAGATATAGATTCAAATAGGAAGACAGACAGATAGATAGATAGATAATTAGGGAGATATATAGATAAATAGATAGATTGATGTAGGCTATTCATTGTCCACTGGGGAAAGTTGTTTTCATAGTAAAAATTTCTTCATCAGCTACGGAATCATGGTATTCATGCATATGCCTTTAGTTTGTTTTATTTTTGATAAAATAACGTATAACGTATGTCTCAACCATTCAGAAAGCTGCAAGACTTTCCATTTGCACTGAACTAGCCTATTTCCCATTTCCACGTAGATTATAACCGACATCTGTAGCTTGTCAGATGCAATTAAATGGATGGAAATAAAATGCCCCATCACAATGCGTAATGACGCACAATGGCTGATATTGCGCTCTTAGAAGATGTGGCAAATGGAAGGAGTCAGAGTGAACGCATCTTCAGACAGCAAGAAGACTTGCTGGCAAACGAGGACACACTCAGGCGATGGTGCACTAGACGCATTTTTTCCTCGACTTTGATGTCCGACCATTTCTTTTTTATTTCGGCCACGGTGCAAGGTTGTAAGGGCTACAGCATTTACGGCGTCTGCAACATTTTGCCACTCAAGTGCCTTTTTGGCATTAGTAAATAATTGCCAATTACTGTGCCCTCCAAAACAACATTTTTCTCATCTTTTCCACCCCGCCAACGATAACTTCTACTTCACATTGAGTGAGGTTAAGTTTTTTTGATTTCATCTCTGTGTTTGCCATGATTTCGCAATCGATGAATATTAACTTGGGGGCGTTTCGCGGACTATTTATAGGCAACTATGGGCGTGACATGAAGCCGCAAAAGCTACGCTACATTTAGAATTGATTGTGATTTATTAAGGGAAAACTGCGTAGGATGTGCGTGCGCACGGTTTTATAAATCCGAATATTTCTGTGCGTACGCACGTCCTATGTTTCATCCGTACGCCACTTCTGACGCAAATCCTACGCAAAGTTTTATAAATGAGGCCCCAGGGCTTGTTATTTTTAACCCAAAACGCCTGTACAATTCAGAAACGCACTTTGATTACTTCTTCAAAATAAAACTAATGACATAGCTCTGATCTCTGTGAATACGGAGACAATGGCAACTTTAGCCACTGTATAGCACCCTAACCAGCACATTCACAAAGGCTTGCGTACATTCACCAAATATAACGTGGGGTACTAAATTAAGTTGGTCAAACAGTTTGTATGATCCATATTTGCCAATTCTACTGGCTGTGTCAGCTTCTCCACACTCTGTAAAGGCTCCCTATTCTGAAAAGGGAGCGGAGAGCAGCAGCTCATTTGCATTTAAAGAGACACACACAAAAACGGCGTATTTTTGCTGCCACCCATATAGGGGCTTTCAAAACATCCTATTATAAATAATGCGTGGGGTATTTTGAGCTGAAACTTCCCAGACACATTCCGGAGACTTATATTACATCTTGTAAAAAAAGGGCATTATGGGACCCTTTTATTGCATCAAGTTTAATGAATAATTAATAAATTAATGGGGTTTTTTTTCACAACACCATACCTTTCTCAACATCCTGGAGCATTTTTGCAAAAGCAGGATAATAACTGCTGTCTATTTCGTTCAAAAGCTCAGCCAATGTGGCCACTGTAGGTGCCTGGAGCTGGCTGTGTATACCCTTAAGATCAGCAAGCCTGCAACACAACATAAAGAGGACAAACAAGGTTGAAGGGATTTTCCAGGCAACATCAGAGTGAATGAACTCCCAGTACAGCGTGTCACACTAACCTGTTCTTCCAAAAGCTTAGCTCTGCGTGTGGAGTGGGGTTTTTGCCCTCAAGTAACAGCTCCGACGAGTCCTTCTTCAGGACCTTATAGACTTGATTAGTCCAATCGATCACAAACGTCTCCATTGAATAAATGAGCCTTCTATCCACGAACAAACATACCAACGAAAATGTATATGAAATATTTCAAGCATGTTTATTAAAATCCCATCATTTTAAGAAGTCACCTCTTATCTCCTTCATGAGAAACTCGCTCTAGCTGCTCCAATTCAGGAGGCAAAGGAAGGTAAGTTTTGCCTTTGACTTTTGCAGCAATGACGAGCATGTTGTTTTTAAGAACGTGGGAATGTTGCGTGATGTCCTGAGAAACATCATGAGGAATGCCCAGGTGGTTACTTGGATTGGACAGAATCGCTCCAGCAAACTAAAATAAAGAAAATAAAATTAGACAACGGCATCTTATGCTGTGACAAATATTTAATCAAAATGACTTTCAGTCAGAGATGCAGGAACACAAAGAAAAGTCCTAGATCTTAAAAAGCAGACTTCACTATAACCCATTAATAAAACCTACAACCCCAAATCAGAAAAAGTTGGGACAGTATGGAAAACGCAAAAAAATTTTACTTTGACTTGCATTTCATTGCAGACAATATGAACACAAAATATTTCATGTTTTGTCTGGTCAACTGCATGTTATTTGTAAATATGCATCCTTTCCTGTCATTCAGACCTGCAAAACATTTAAAAACAAGTTGGGACAGGAGCAATTTAGGGCTAGTAATGAGGTAAAATGGTTAAATAATGATGTGATTTGAAACAGGTGATGTCAACGGGTGATTGTAATTATGATTTGGTACAAAGGCAGCATCCAAGAAAGGTCTAATCCTTTAGGAGCAAAGATGGGCCGAGGATCGCCAGTTTGCCAACAAATACGTGAGAAAATTATTGAAATGTTTAAAAACAATGTTCCTCAAAGAAAGATAGGAAGAGATTTGGATATTTCACATTCAACAGTGCATAACATAATTAAAAGATTCAAGGAATCTGGAGGAATTTCAGTGCGTAAAGGACAAGGGCGCAAGCCTAAGCTGAACAACAGTGATCTCCGATTTCCCTCAGGCGGCACTGCATCAAGAATCGCCATTCATCTATAAGCGATATCACCACATGGGCTCAGGACTACTTTGGCAAACCTTTGTCAAGTGCCACAATACGTAGTTACATCCACAAATGCCAGTTAAAACTGTGCTGTGCCAAAAGGAAGCCCTATGTTAACAGTGTCCAGAAGCGCCGTCGACTTCTCTGGGCTTGGAGGCATCTGGGATGGACCATCACACAGTGGAAACGTGTTCTGTGGTCAGATGAATCAGTATTTCAGGTATTTTTTGGGAGGAATGGACGCCGTGTGCTCCGGACCAAAGAAGAAAAGGATCATCCAGACTGTTACCAGCGACAACCAGCAACCAGCAATTGTGTCAGTGCCCTTGGCAAAGGTAACTTGCACTTCTGTGAAGGCACCATTAATGCTGAAAATTACATAGAGATTTTGGAGCATAATATGCTGCCTTCAAGAAGACATCTTTTCCAGGGAAGTCCATGCATATTTCAACAAGACAATGCAAAACCACATTCTGCACACATTACAAAGTCTTGGCTGCGGAGGAAGAGGGTTCGGGTACTTGACTGGCCTGCCTGCAGTCCCGACCTGTCTCCAATAGAGAATGTGTGGCGCATTTTGAAGCGCAAAATGCGACTTCATGTAATTTGTAAATATGCATCATGAAGTCGGATGCATTGAAGTCAGTGAAGCGCAAAATGCGACAACGAAGACCCCGTACTGTTGCCCACCTTAAGACTTGTTTGCAGGAAGAATGGGACAAAATTACACCTGAAACACTTCATCACTTGGCGTCTTCAGTCCCTAAACGTCTTTTAAAGCTACACTATGTAACTTTTCCGTCCACTAGAGGTCGCCAGTTCAAAACAAAGGCGTAGTTTGATGACGCCACGTTTGAGCTCAGAATCTTGTGACATGTGATCTTCACCTCACAGCCGGTGGAAAACAGTCAGGATAGGACTCGAGCAGAAATCATGTTCATTTATGCGATTATTAACATTACTGTAGTGAAGCAGAAGCAGGACCGAGTGTTGTGGAGCTGAGCAAGGCCACAGGAGCGATTGAAGAGCGGGACTGTTATTATGGCATAATCGCCGGCGGGACTTTTATTATGACACGGTTGCCGCCACTTTCTCTTTTCCAATCATGAGTATGAGGTAACGCAACTCTGTTTATCGTATTAGATATGTATGAGTGTGTTGAAAAGGAAGTTATGACGTTCGCTCGGCGGCTGCTATGACACTTGTTCACATTGCAGTGAGAGTAAAGTGTTTCATTGAATAAAACCGGAAACCGAGGGTGACGCAGATATGACGCAATCGACAGGCGACTCCCTCACACGCATAGCTCACACGTCCCGGTTCCTCGGTTAAAATAGCAATTTCTCACGATTTACAAATAGTTGGAAACATTTGGGATATTCTAAGTACTCAACTGAACAAAATATATAACACTGGTCTAGTGGTTTCTGGATATTTTACTGCAAAAATCCTACATAGTTTACCTTTAAGTGTTGTGAAAAGGAATGGCAACATTACAAAGTGGTAAATGCTTTACTGTCCCAACTTTTTTTGAAATGTGTTGCAGGTCTGAATGACAGGAAAGGATGCATATTTACAAATGACATGAAGTTGACCAGACAAAACATGAAATATTTTGTGTTCATATTGTCTGCAATGAAATACAAGTCAAAGTAAATTTAGAAATCACTTCTTTTTTTAATTATTTGCGTTTTCCATACTGTGCCAACTTTTTCTGATTTGGGGTTGTAGTATATAATCAAACAATAAGGTAGAAGAGGTCCAGCCATATTGTGAAAATAGTCCACTGTAAGGAACGACATGCATCCTGCTGATAACTGACCAGACTGACTAATTACCATTAACCTTTTGTCTCCACAGTGACCCAGTGTTTACATTGATCGAGCTGCTTCTGCTATTGTGAGAGTCTTCTCACAGGTGAACGGCTCTGGACTATTGCTTGGAAACAGCTTTGATGTTTTGTGTACTATGTAAGCCATGAACAATAGACCCTTTTCACGTTTCCGGGTTTCTCAGAGCGGAAGTCGTCATAGTTGGGTTAACTTTTATAGCGGTGATGAATAAGAGTATACATTAAATATATTTTTTGAGTCCCCATTTGCTCACATGGCAAAAGAAAAACTCCACAATAGGGATTTCACAACTTTCAAAAAGAGGGAAAAAATAGAGTGAGATTGATAACGGCAGTGAAAAGAGAGAAAGATATTATTTTTCACCATCACTCCCATAGACGCTGTATTAGAAACACCCTCACAGCGGTAACTTTTTTTTTTTTTTTTAATTTAATGCAAAAGTAATATAAAACAAAGTATTAGTTTTATAAACGTACATTTATTTAAAAATACAAAAAACTTTGCAGGATTTACACAGTTCTCTTAAAGGGATAGTTCACTCAAAAATTGATTTAGTTTTAGTCGTAGTCTTTTGACTAAAATGCCCTTTCGTTTAAGTCATATTTTAGTCACCTGAATTGTTTTTAGTTTTAGTCGACTAAATATCATCAGATTTTAGTCCGACTAAATCTACAGTAGATTTAGTCTCCTAAAATCTAATGAGTTTAGTTAAATTGTAATACATTAAGTATTTAAGCATTACATAACCGACTGTCACTTGAACTGACATTTTGACATCATTTTGTTTTCGACATTAAAAATATACGAAAGAGCTCAGTTCACTTTTTGTCTGTTTTTCAAAAACATCTATATAGTTTTTATAACTTTGTATTTCTGTTTTAGTCAGTAGGCCATATCAGGTTAAGCTAAAGCTTCAAATAAGTTTGTTTATTTATTTTTCTTAACTTCAGTTAACATTTATTTAATTCCAAATAATGACGTTTTTTTAAATGGTTTTAGTGAACAATTATAACCCTGATACTTTATTGAATATGTGTCAAATACTGGTCTTTCCTCCTGACTATAAATTAAATGGGAATGAAATTAAACACAGTTTATTGTGTAAGCAAAAACGAATAACGCGTGACTTTTAATTATAAACCAGCTGGAAAAACTCATGGACTCTTATTTTGAAATGTGTGCGCCTCTATTGCAGTTGCAGGAGCTCATTCAAGTTCAGATGAGATCAAATATGCATTGTTACAACCGTCTAAAACATATTACTATATAATCATCGTAAAGTAAACATTGTCATTATTCATCAGCATTAGTTCACATACAATGGCCTGGGATAAATGTGTGTTATTCATTGATTGTGAGCCACTCTGGAGCGCTGGATTGGGGATGCGTGAGCCTGTAGAAGCGCAACAGCGCCGTGTTTTCCCGCCGTTAGATCAGCATATGAGCACATCTGTTAAACAGGACATCAGTTCTGACTGGATCTCTTCCCTAATCGTCCCTCCCAAACATTTTCGTCTCGTTTTTATTTGTTGACGAAAATGACAGTTGATTTTGGTCATAGTTTTTGTCATCCAACTCTAGTTTTTATTTAGTTATCGTCTCGTTTTCGTCAGTGAAAAAAGGTTGTTGACGAAAATGATGACGAAAATGATTCGTCAACGAAATTAACACTGCATTATTGGTGTATATGACATTCTTCTTTCAGCCAAATACAATTAGAGTTAACTTATATATTATATATTATATATATATATATATATATATATATATATATATATATATATATATATATATATATATATATATATATATATATATATATATATATATATATATATATATATATATATATATATATATATAAAATGCTAATCCAAGCATTATAATGGCAGTGAATGGGAGCCCAAATTTTAACCCTTTAACTGCCCCCCCCCCCTTTTTGAGAATACACATGAAAATGCACTATCCAAACTTAAAGGGCTGTAATTCAAGAATGCTTTGGAATATAGACCAAAGTTTGGTCTCGTTTCAAAGACGACATTCTGCAGATTATTGCTGAAGTGAAAGCAATTCAAAATATGAAAGCATGAAATAGTTATGGAAGTTTAAATTTACTGTAAATGAAAAATACTGTACTAAATTTATTTCATATAAAATATGTATTTTACAAAAAAGAATTTACTCTAAAATTACTATAAAATCAAAGCCATATGTCTAACCAATTTGTGTTCCAAATTTGAAGTTGATATCACAAAAATTGAAGTCCCCATGAGATTTTGTTTAGGGTGCTGTACCAAAAATAGCCACTGGGTGTCATTCAAATTCCATTTATTGTTGTTTTGATGCATTTTCCTGTAAATTTCTGTCCAAATATTACTTCCATCACAAAACAGTCACCAAATATGGACCCTTGAGACTCAGACCTTTCCGACAATATGCGTTTTGTCAAGATTGGAAAAGATTTTGAATATAAAGTAGTTAAAATAATTGTTGTAATATGAAACATGACAGCGCCCACTAGGGGAGGAGCCCACTAGAATAATTTAGAGTAACGTTTCCATGGCAACACAATGTCCTATTTCAAAACAGTTTTCACAGGATGAATTTTGAGTTTGTAAGCTTTCAAATGATACCTAATTTGTGATAAAGCCCAAAAAAGTGCATCCTTCCATTCATCATAAACGTTATCCATACAGCTCCGGGGGGTTAATAAAGGCCTTCTGAAGTGAAGCGATGCGTTTGTGTAAGAAAAATATCCATATTTAACACGTTATAAAGTAAAATATCACTCTTCCGCCAGACCGCCTTCCGTATTAAACTTAAACAAAATTGGATACAGGCAATAAGACGTGATCAGCAGGAAGAATGGGTCAATTTTGGGATCCTGACACTCGTGTGCAGTAAACATTTTGTCACTGTTAAGTCAAATATCCAAATATCAGTTTTATATTTTAGATTTCCTGTCACTGATTACGTTCCCCTCTAGTTGGCATAGTTCTCAGTGTAATATAACATGTGGAATGCAAAATAAAAATCTGAATGCATCCGTCAAATACAAATATTTGTGTCAAATGCCAACGCCAGGCTGAAAAGAATACAAAATAAGGAAGCTGAACTTTTGAAAAACTTTGTTGATGGAAATAAAATATGAACTTCTACATGATGTTTGTGATATAACTGAGAACACAATGATATCCCAGTGGTCTAAAATAAATGGCGCGCTCAAAGTATGAGCGAACAGTGAGTGAGTCGAGAGGTTACAATTTTTGGTCACTGTGACCTCACATTGTGACCAGAAAAAGTGAACCTGAAAGCACTAAATTGACCCCCAAACGTAATGAATCACAACCTAATGTGCACATATACGGATACAGCCACATCATGGCAAATATATCAGAACTTTAGATGAACTGTGGAAGAGAAGAGCATCTGTTATGTTACAATTTAAACTCACTGAATGTTATTAGACCATCAAGTGAGTTAACGTTACACTTTCTAAAATCATGGAGCAACGTTCATTATGTGGGTAAAGACAAATAGGCATTTGTTTATAATTGGTTAATTCTATATGATTTAAAACATTACAACAGAACATTAAAATAGTGTCTATGTGAAATGTATTTGCTTATTTGGTTTCAATCAATTGTAGTTAAAAAATAAGCTGGTTTTACCGATTCTTTGATAAGAACCGACTCAAATGAATCATTCGTTGCTAAAGGACACTACTCCTGGTTCAGCTTACGGAAGATCGCTGAATTATTTTCAACGAAAATAAAACTCATTGATTAATAAAATAAGACGATACCAACCATAACTCATAATTCATGTAGTCGTTAACTCAATAGTTAAGTTTCTGTCAAACACTGTATCTGATAGTTACTTGATTAAATGATTCACTTAAAAAGAACCGGTTCAAAATAATGATTCGTTCGCCAATCGGGCATCGCGAACTCGACTCACCTGTTTTAAAGTCACCGAACACTGCTCCAAAGGACAATGAGACGAACTCCCGCAATTCGTTTTCATTGTATCGACCTTCAGTGCGGTTTTGCACCGCTTAACAAAATAAACCGATCTGTTCTTCCCGTTTTCCGAGAATCCGAGTGTAGGGATCAGCTGACCGGAGGAACCGAGCGACACGACAAGAGTCGTGTGGTCAGCTTTATCCAAGAAGTCCTGAATGACTTGTCGTTGCTCTTCTGTGGCAAGACATTTTTGCCAGACGTCAGATTTCAGATTTAATGTTTTCAACACGCAATTTTCTAAGAATTCAAATCTTTTATCAACTTTTGGCAGCTCGTTCGCTTCCATTGTGCCGATGAGTTTGTAACTGACCGGACTGACAGACTCTGCTTTAAACCGCTGTCTCCATAGCAACACGGTGTTTACGTGGGCCTGCTGTTGCTATGACAGATATAAACCGTCAGTTTATTCACTTAAATGCAAACAAATCAAATTTAATTTTGTACAAAATTAATTATTCTGAGTTATCCTGCAACGTATTCTACTGGTTAAATTAACTAAAAAATAAATACATAAAAACTAATACTGATTATTTCAGACATTTCTGCATACTGGTTTGACCATATACCATAATAAAAATAAAAAAAACAGTCTGTCACTCAAACAAAGGAATTGAATGAGCCAATAACTGAGCTTGTTTTAAATTAATGTAACAATCAGCCACTGTGCAAAACACACACACACACACACACACACACACACACACACACACACACACACACACACACACACACACACACACACACACACACACACACACACACACACACACTTCAGAGTCAGATCAAAGTCCTACTGCATTTGTTGATGCTTCCAAACAAAACATGTTGTACATTGTTTATTCTTATCTGTTTGTTACCATTCACTTTTATTGAGTTATTGTTAGGTGTATTGTTTATTCTTACCTGTTTGGTCCTTTGAGTAATTAAAATGTGATGTTTCTTTTGTTAGAAATAAACGATTAATCTGTCTCTTACTTTGTCTTTTCCTTATAGCATGGTCATATTTGTAGTCTCAACCAATACAAATGTTTTTTTTTTTTAAATTGACAATTTTAACTTGTGATAAAAACTTAAACTTAAAGATTAAGAGGTTTAATTCGTTACAACAATAGATGTCAGCCTATATGCAGCCGGTGAGTAGCCTACTACTGTCATATAGTGGCTATTGATATTTTTGCAATTTTATACCAACATATGTCACCAGATGTCACCAAAGTATGCCAAATGTTGAGGTTTTGGCAGTCTGAACTTACTGGAGTTAATTTTAAATATAACATAACATAATATAATATTAAATATAACATAAAAATAATTATATATTTTACATTAAAGTATGGTACTTTTAGAGGTGAATAAATGCAAAAATACCCCCAACAATTAAAAATGTATCAAAAATAGTGATATGACATTTATATAAAAAAAAAAATTGGGATCAAACCTGAGACCTTCATGCCCAAATTTGTCCACGAAGGACCAATAGAGTGGCAGGTTTGACATCACTTTGTAGCCCAACTGGCAATTCGCATGGCACCAACTGGTACCCTCGAGAAAAACCCAATATGATTTTCCCATAGGCTTTTGGATTATTGAAAAAAAAAAAAAAACTCTGTGATCAACAAAAGTTTATGATACTTACACGTTTTGTCCATCAAGATAATTGTCACAGATGAGCACAACTTTTATGAATTTTGAAGACTAAATGCAGTCGCCAGAAGTAAAAAGCTAAAGATCACCACCACCAAGCTTCCGACGAGTCGACGACTCTTTCAGTTTTTATCTCAAAACATTTTCCCAGAATGTTTGAGTTAGAATAGTTTATAAAAGCACAACTATAGACATATAAATAATGACTTTATTCAACAATCTCTTCTCTTCAACGTCATTCTCCTACGCTATTTACGTAGTAAATACAGTGCAGCGCTTCCGGTTTCTACATCAGAACTCAAGGTTTAAATTATGACAGTATTAAATTACAGGTTTAATTCAAAGTCAAGTAGCCTACTTATTTATTCTTAAGGAGCCTGACTGATTTAGTTTACCCCTAAATGTTAATGCATTAACTATCAAACATTCTTGCATGAATCCATATGACTCCTGTCATAGTTAAAAGGTTAAAGATTTCTCTATTGACAGAAATGCGATATAATATACATAACTATGTTTACAGTGGTGTACCTTATGTACAGTTATGTTTTTATTACCGTAGAATGAGCCATTTCTATCTACACACACTGTGAAATTGCCATTTTGCACCCTCATGTTTCTACAGTAGCCCTAAAGGGACAAACTTCTCTACAAGTGCTAGTCACTCTCTGCCAGTGTTGGGAATAACGGTGTTATAGATAAACGGCGTTACTAACGGAATTACTTTTTTCAGTAACGAGTAATCAAACGAATTACTGTTTCTTCCGTTACAACGCCGTTAGCGTTACTGAGAGAAAAAAATGCGGCGTTACTATAATTGAGCTCATTGAAGCGGTTTTCAACCGAACAGGCTCTCTGTCAGTCGGACCTGCAACGTGCAACGCGCGGGCGTTGATAGGTTGAGTTCACACACACACCTATGACGCACACGCATATGCCCAGTCAGCGATGGCAGTCCAACGGCTTCAAAGGTAGCTTTCGCAAACTGAAAGTATAAACGCTACTTTTCCCTCGTTGAGGTGAAAGGTAAGAATGTTTATTGTAACGTGCAGCTTATGCCCAAGAAGAAAGAGTCTCTCCACGTCGGTGGAAAGTAATTCTATTTCTAATCTAATGAAGCCTCACGTCATCACAGCCACAACATTAGTGGCTAAAAACCCAGGTGATAACGTGAGCTCCACTACCAGAGGAGTAGTAAAGAAGTACTGATACTATTTACACAATATTTACACTATAGTAGGTCTACTGATAATATTTACAATTAAAGCTGCAAGCAGCATTTAGCGGGGTTCAAGCCTTTAAGGCCTTTAAGCACACAAGCATCAAAAGACATTACCTTTTTTACCATTTAGCAAGATTTTAAACACTGAAATAACAGATGGAAAAGTCCATTTACAGGCAATATTGGCAATTTACCATAGAAAACATATGGTTTTAAAAGGTTTTTAATAGTTATAGCGCCACCTATGGTCCGATCTCTATACAACTTTGCATGCTTGTTAATGATGTTATGACACACATGCCCACCAATTTTCGTGAAGTTTTGAGTTTTCCCTTAGAATATATCAAATGATATGCATATTTCGTGGATGTGTGCAACACCACGTGATTACAGAGCCATAAAACTCATTAGCGCCAACTAGTGGCCGATTTTTTTCAAAATTCTTACCGACCTCTAGGGCCATGAGACTTGTCTAATAGGTGCTCAAATTTAATTGGCTGTGGTAGCCATGTTTTTTGAGATATGCCAATGTCCTCACAGACATACTTGGTACCTTGGACCAAGACACTGCATACCAATTTTCAAGTCAATCGGACTAGCGGTCGGGTGGTTAAAGCCATTTTCATGTTTTTTATGTTATTGCGCCACCAAGAGTTAAATCGTCGCGATTTTTTTTATTGTGACCAAAGACTCAGCCTATACACATGTCTACCAAGTTTGGTAAAGATATCTCATTTTGTTCTTGAGTTATAGCTTTTTTAGTAAATAGGCTCCGCCCTGAACGACTATTTTTACGCTCCTTAACAACCGTGAATATAAATTTCGACTTTTTTTTGATAATTATTCATAACCTGACTCCAGAGAACATTTTGCCACTGGTTTGGTTCCGATCGGGCAAAAAACCTAGGACTAGTTTGCAAAAGTAGTTTTTTGACAAAATTCAAAATGGCGGAAAATCTATCATGGCGGAAATTAAATCGGAGATATACGTTTTGTTCGTCATGGACTCACCTTTCCAATGATATAAGACACTTGAGTCTACGTCATACGGTTTAGGAGTTATAAGCCATTTCGCGCTTTTGATTGCTGTAGCGCCACCTATTGTCCAATCGGGTTCATACTCTGACAACATTAGCCTCGATTTTTGTACTATCATCTGATGAAGTTTCAAGTCTCTAGCATTTACGCTTTGGTCTGCACGATCACAGTTTAAATATGATTGAACAATATTAGTTTAGAGGATAAGCCAATGAGTGGTCTTCTGCTGCCATCTGGTGGCAATTTTAGGTAATACGCCATAATATATTTGAGATAAATTAATTTGACAAAATGTGATTGTAAATATTGTAATAATGACTTTATAATGTCTAAATAGGAATTATAGAACATGATAAGTAAATAGTATGAAAAAAGGACTATTTATGCCCAGCAGGTGGCAGCAGAGAACCACTCATTGGCTCATTTTCATTTTAAATGTCTGTTTTTCTTTTAATGGGCACATTTTCCAAGTTAATGTCTTCAAACGTGCTTAACTCACATGCACATTTTGTTGGTGATATAAATATTTGAAATAAATGATGGGTAACAAATAGCTTATTCCAGGTCTTCCCCTTTAAAACATATTTTCAGGCATTATTTTAATTGTAATTTAATAATTATTGTAAAAACATTAATCAAATGAACAAATTAATTGATAAACATTGACAAAATGTCATTTTCAATGCTATTATAATGTTTTTTTAGAGTTTATATATATGCTTATTGGACAGAATGAACCAATGAGTGGTCTTCTGCTGCCCTCTGCTGGACATTCTACTTATTAATAAAGTCTTTTCACAGTTGCTTTGCAATAAACACTATAAAATCAGTTATATATCAAATTGGTCTTCCATGTTAATTCCATTATGCATGCTTATACACACACACACACACACACACACACACACACACACACACACACACACACACACACACACACACACACACACACACACACACACACACACTTTTTTAATGCTATGGTCTATAATCATTTCACATAGCTCTTTGTAACTATTAATCAGATTATTAAAAATGTATTCAGAAACATAGGACTACACACACACAATTTGTTGTAGATACAGACATTTGAACTATATTATGTTGCAGTAAACAAAATGTTTCCTGCAAGTCTCCTTCAAGATTCACATTTCTCAATGTGACAATTATTGTCAATGGTAATAGCTAATAGATTAATTTTGACTAAATGTGATTGTAAATGTTAAAATTGTGATTTTTTTTAAAGTCTGAATATGACTTATAGATCAATATTAGAGTGTAGTACAATAAAAAGAACAGCGGGGGGCAGCAAACGACCACTTATTGGCTTAATATACCATTATTTTCATAATTTTCAGCTTTTTAACTGTTATAGAGGCAAATATTGTCCTATCTGTCTGAAATTTTTCATGCTTGTTTAGAGGCATAGTACACATGTTCTGACTTGTTTTTAAGAATATCTGAGCATTCATTGAATAGATATAGGCATTTTGGGACACTTGGTCAAGGCCAGACACACACACACACACACACACACTTTTTTAATGCTATGGTCTATAATCATTTAACATAGCTCTTTGTAACTATTAATCAGATTTTTAAAAATGTATTCAGAAACATAGGACTACACACACACATTTTGTTGTAGATACAGACATTTGAACTTTATGATGTTGCAGTAAACAAAATGTTTCCTGCCAGTCTCCTTCAAGATTCACATTTCTCAATGTGAAAATTGTCAATAGTAATACTTAATAGATTCATTTTAACTAAATGTGATTGCAAATGTTAAAATAGTGATTTATTTTAAGCTGAATATGACTTGTAGATCAATATTAGAGTGTAGTACACTAAAATGAACAGCGGGGGGCAGCAAACGGCCACTTATTGCTTAATATACCATTATTTTCATAATTTTCAGCTTTTTAACTGTTATAGAGGCAAATATTGTCCTATCTGTCTGAAATTTTTCATGCTGGTTTAGAGGCATAGTACACATGTTCTGACTTGTTTTTAAGAATATCTGAGCATTCATTGAATAGATATAGGCATTTGGGGACCCTTGGTCAAGGCCACATCATGAAATAACCATGTTATAGCCATTCAGATGCAAAAGTTTAACTTTTTTTTAAAATAATTATTGCTCTAAAGAGTCCAGAGAATTGTACTGCACTGGTTTGGTTCTGATCAGGTTGAAAAATCTATGACTAGTTTGCAAAAGTAGGTTATTAACATAATTGTGAATGTTTAAATAACGATTTGATTGACAGTATTGGTTCTTGAGGCAAAGTTGTTCAGTATGAGGAGATCTATCATAATTTATGCATATTATGTGGATGTTTATAACCCCACCTGATTACAGAGATGGAAAATACCATTTACAGCCAATACAGGCATTTCACCATAGGAATACATGGTTTTCAAAGCTTTTTAACAGTTATAGCGCCACCTATGGTCCGATCTCCATGAAACTTTGCATGTTTTTTCAGCATGTTATGTTACATATACATAACAATTTTCGTGAAGTTTTGAGTTTTCCTTTAGGATTTATAGGCTTTTGAGTGTATTTTGCTACGCCCCTCTTCTAAATGACCCTGTTATAGCCATCCAAAGGCAAAAGTTAAACTTTTTTTCGATAATTATTGATCTAGAGAGTCCAGAGAATTGTCCTATACTGGTTTGGTTCCGATCAGGCAAAAATCCAGGGACTAGTTCGCAAAAGTAGGTTTTAAACATAATCGCAAATATTTAATGAACGATTTGATTGACAGCAATGCTTCTAGAGGAAAAGTTGTTCACTATGAGGAGCCCTATCATATGATGTGTATATTTGGTTGATGTGTGCCACACCACGTGATTACAGAGCCAAAAAACTCGTTAGCGCCAACTAGTGGCCGATTTCTTTCAAAATTCTTACAGTCCTCTAAGTCCATGAGTAAAACATGCCCACCGAGTTTCATTCCCATCGGCCTCCGTTAACCTTGTCTTAGAGGTGCTCAAACTTTATTGGCCAATAGCAGCCATGTTTTTTAAGATACGCCAATCTCCTCATAGACATACATGGTACCTTGGACCAAGACACTGCATACCAATTTTCAAGTCAATCGGACTAGCGGTTGGGTGGTTATAGCCATTTTCATGTTTTTTTCATGTTATAGCGCCACCAAGTGTTCAATCGTCGCAATTGTTTTATCTTGACCCAAGACTCAGCCCGTGCATATGTGTACAAAGTTTGGTAAAGATATCTCATTTTGTTCTTGAGTTATAACCATTTTAGTAAAATAGGCTCCTCCCACAACGTTCGTTTTCCGCCCCTTAGCAACAGTGAATAGAAATTTCTACATTTTTTCAATAATTATTGATAGTCATACTCCAGAGAACATTTCTGCACTGGTTTGGTTCCGATCGAGCTAAAATCCAGGGACTAGTTCGCAAAAGTAGTTTTTTGACATAATTCAAAATGGCGGAAAATCTATAATGGCGGAAATGAAATCGGAGATATACATTTTTCACGTCAGGTATTCAGCTTTCCAATGATATAAGACACTTGAGTCTACGACATACGGTTTAGGAGTTATGAGCAGTTTCGCGCAATTGATTGCTATAGCGCCACCTATAGGCCAATCTGGCTCATAATTTGATAACCTCTCCTCGATTTTTGTACTACCATCCGACAAAGTTTCAAAGCTCCAGCTTCTACGGTTTGGGCTGCACGATGCGTTTTAGCGGAGAATAATAATAATAATTAAAGCTGCAAGCAGCATTTAGCGGGGTTCAAGCCTTTAAGGCCTTTAAGCACACAAGCATCAAAATACATTAAGTTTTATTTAGCAAGATTTTAAACACTGAAATAATTTAATTGGCTGTGGCGGCAATGTTTTTTGAGATAGGCAAATGTCCTCATAGACATACATGGGACCTTGGACCAAGACACTGCATACCAATTTTCAAGTCAATCGGACTAGCGGTCGGGTAGTTTTAGCCATTTTCATGTTTTTTTTGTGTTATAGCGCCACCAAGTGTTCAATCGTCGCCATTTTTTTATCGTAACCAAAGACTCAGACAATACACATGTGTACCAAGTTTGGTGTAGAGATCTCATTTCTTACTTGAGTTATAGCCATTTTAGTAAAATAGGCTCCTCCCACAACAGTCGTTTTCCGCCCCTTAGCGACCGTGAATAGAAATTTAAACTTTTTTTCGATTATTATTGATATTCAGACTCCAGAGAACATTTCTGCACTGGTTTGGTTCCGATCAAGCAAGAAACCTAGGACTAGTTTGCAAAAGTAGTTTTTTAACAAAATTCAAAATGGCGGAAAATTTGTCATGGCGCAAATGAAATCGGAGATACACATTTTGTTCCTCATGGACTCACCTTTCCAATGATATAAGACACTTGAGTGTTTAGACACTTGACTATTTAGTGCACTTTAAAGGGATAGTTCACCCAAAATGAAAATTATGTCATTTTCTTTGTTCTGCTGAACACAAAAGAAGATATTTTGAAGAAAGTTTGTAACCAGGCTGCTTTGGGGGCACCATTGACTTCCATAGCAATCTTCCTATGTGTTCAACATAAAGAAATTTATACATGTTTGGAACAACTTGAGGGTGAGTAAATGATGACAGAATTTTCATTTTTGGTGAACTGTCCCTTTAAGCAGTCACTCTGAACCAGTAATCACTTTTTTTGAATTTCAAAAATGTACATTTTTTTCAATTAATTTTCTTAAATTATGACTATATTTACATGCAATTATTTGTCCCATTTTTATCTAAATTTTTTTTAAATGTCATACAATTTATATGACAGGATTATTTATGTATGATTAACATAGCCTAGCTAAATTATAAATTAATAATAACATTTATTAGGATATAATCTATTAATTAACCTGTCTAAAAAATAATAATTATGTCTCCCAAGCTCTGATAATGTATGGAATATTATATTAATATATTATCCATTTAAAAAAACTATAGGCCTATAACCTTAGAAGCACGGATGTGTCTGTCACATAGACCGGTCTGTCAGCGCTACTGCTTTAAGTCAGACAGTCTGAGACACTGAAATGCTTCTCATAAAGTGTGCAGTTGGCCTGAACTTCATCATGAGTTACTGGTCAGACCCATTGATACCTTTTTGATATTCAGCTCTATATCTGGAGATCCTCTTGCGTTCAAACGGTGGACGCGACGCGAGCTCGACATGTTTTTAAAAAACCGTGCAAGTTCAGAGGCACAGCTCATGTTCTCGAGACTCCGCCGCTATGACAACAAAGCCGCTAAAACGCAATCACGCACAAATGAGCTCCTGTACTAGGCTACTTATTGTGAAATTGATTTCTTTATATTTGCTACCAGAAGGCTATTCTCCACACTCCACTATGTGTGGACCTAGATGTAAAATACGGAACAAATCGTGTCCCGTATTGGTTTGACAAGGGGACGAGCCATTTTGCTTGCAAATACAGGACGATTCCGTATTTTACTGGACGGGTGGCAACCCTACTCAGTTCTCAAATTGACAATTGAGACCCACAAGTTCACTCAAACACTCAGTTCTGTTCACTACGTATCAGTAAAATGTTCGCGCGTGTGTGTGTGTGTGTGTGTGTGTGTGTGTGTGTGTGTGTGTGTGTGTGTGTGTGTGTGTGTGTGTGTGTGTGTGTGTGTGTGTTGAACTGTTGTACCAGTCTGTGGCAACGACAACTTTGATGTGATGACTTGCGATGACAAGATGAACAGCTGGGACAGGGCAATGAGATGTAAGAATGTCAGGGTAATCAACAGAAACAAGAGAGGTGGCCCAGAAAAACTCAGGAACTTTCTGGAACAAAATGGCGCAGCCCGGTTCAGCTCGCACGCGGCCTGGACTGAATGTCTGAATCACACAAAAATGTCTTTCAAAAACAAATCCGTCTCTTTAAAAATGCAAAAACACTCCAAAAGAAATAAATCACTCCTTCAAAAAAATATCGTTCAGTTCACAGACGCATTCTCGCGCACTAATAAGTGCACTTAATGGATTTGCAGGAAAAAAAATCAATGTCTCTCGCCCTGACACCGTTCAAGACTCAGAAAGCAGCAGAACTCTCAAGAAAAAGCGTACTGTCAGGATAGCAACACAAACAAGTGTTATGAATGAAACTCACGGCTCCAGCAACTCTCTCTCTCTGTCTCTCTGTCTCTCTCTCTCTCTCTCCAACACTGTTCACCGTCCAATGACGCAATCGACCGATCTTCTGCCTTAACTACTTCTCATGTTTCACGAGATAATGTAAATGCACTAAACCCGCAAAACATAAGCTGCCCGTGCACTACTGTCCTATATTACAGATCCAAGGAGAAAAATGTTGGCTTCCTGTACAGCGATCATGGCGTGTCTGTCTCCCAACACCTCTCACTCCGATCTGCTTGGATCTCCCGCGGACACGGCAGAGACAGAGAAAACCCGTCAAAATAAAAGTCCCATAGAGAAAAATACCTCCGTTACACACACACACACACACACACACACACACACACACACACACACACACACACACACACACACACACACACACACACACACACACACACACACACACACACACACACACACACACACACACACACACACAATGTTTTTGAGATATGTTATGGTGAAAATATCTTTCAATGGTCTATGAGCATGTTACATTTTTTTTAAATACACCACGTTCTAGTATTATTTACTATGATTTACCACATTGCTAGTAATTATGTGAAGTGTCAGTACAAATGAAGAGATAACCTCTGACAAAATATGATTGTGTTATAATAGTAATTGCTTTAGTGCAGAATACTTTTAAAAATAATTAACTTTTAAAGGGAAGTGAGCCAATAAGTGGTCTTCTGCTGCCCTCTGCTGGACATCCTACTTATTAATAAAGTCTTTTCACAGGTGCTTTGCAATAGACAAAATAAAATCAATTATATATCAAATTGTTCTTTCATGTTAATTCCATTATGCATGCTTATACACACACACACACACACACACACACACACACACACACACACACACACACACACACACACACACACACACACACACACACACACACACATACACACACTTTTTTAATGCTATGGTCTATAATCATTTGACATAGCTCTTTGTAACTATTAATCAGATTATTAAAAATGTATTCAGAAACATTGCACTACACACACACACACACACACACACACACACACACACATTTTGTTGTAGATACAGACATTTGAATTATATGATGTTGCAGTAAACAAAATGTTTCCTGTAAGTCTCCTTCAAAATTCATATTTCTCAATGTGAGACAATATTCTATAGTAATACTTAATAGATTAATTTTGACTAAATGTGATTGTAAATGTTAAAATAGTGATTTTTTTTAAAAGTCTAAATATGACTTATAGATCAATACTAGTGTGTAGTACAATAAAATGAACAGCGGGGGGCAGCAAACGACCACTTATTGGCTTAATATACCATTATTATCAAATGAACTCTGTAATTTCCCCCTTTTTAACTGTTATAGAGGCAAATATTGTCCGATCTGTCTGGAAATTCATAGGATACATGTTCTGACTTGTTTTTAAGTAGATCTGAACATTCATTGAATAGATATAGGCATTCGGGGACACTTGGTCAAGGCCACATCTTGAAATTACCCTGTTATAAGCATTCAGATGCAAAAGTTTAACTTTTTTTATATAATTATTGCTCAAAAGAGTCCAGAGAATTGTACTGCAGTGGTTTGGTTCCAAGTGGGCAAAAAACCTAGGACTAGTTTGCAAAAATAGTTTTTTAACAGAATTGTGAATATTTAAATAAAGATTTTATTGACAGTCTTGGTTCTTGAGGCAAAGTTGTTCAGTATGAGAATATCTATCATAATATATGCATATTATGTGGATGTTTATAACCCCACCTGATTACAGAGATGGAAAATACCATTTACAGCCAATACAGGCAATTCACCATAGGGAATACATGGTTTTCAAAGCTTTTTAACAGTTATAGCGCCACATATGATCCAATCTCCATGAAACTTTGCACGCTTCTTCAGCATGTTATGTCACATATACATAAAAATGTTTGTGAAGTTTTGAGTTTTCCTTTAGGATTTATAGGCTTTTGAGTGTATTTTGTCCCGCCTCTTTTCTAAATGACCCTGTTATAGCCATCCAAATGCAAAAGTTCAACTTTTTTTCAATGATTATTGATCTAGAGTGTCCAGAGAATTGTCCTAGACTGGTTTGGTTCCGATCAGGCAAAAAACCAGGGACTAGTTCGCAAAAGTAGGTTTTTAACATAATTGCGAATATTTAATGAACGATTTGATTGACAGCAAGGGTTCTAAAGGCAAAGTTGTTCAGTATAAGGAGATCTATCAAATGATATGCATATTTCGTGGATGTGTGCAACACCACGTGATTACAGAGCCATAAAACTCGTTAGCACCAACTAGTGGCCGATTTCTTTCAAAATTCTTACAGACCTCTAGGGCCATGAGTCAAACATGCCCATTGAGTTTCGTTCCGATCGGCCTCCGTTAACCTTGTCTAATGGGTGCTTAAATTTCATTGGCTGTGGCGGCCATGTTTTTTGAGATACGCCAATATCCTCATAGACATACATGGTACCTTGGACCAAGACACTGCATACCAATTTTCAAGTCAATCGGACTAGCGGTCGGGTGGTTATAGCCATTTTCATGTTTTTTTCGTGTTATAGCGCCACCAAGTGTTCAATCGTCGCGATTTTTTTATCGTGACCAAAAACTTAGCCTTTACACATGTGTACCAAGTTTGGTAAAGATATCTCATTTTGTTCTTGAGTTATAGCTTTTTTAGTAAATAGGCTCCGCCTTGAACAAATATTTTTACGCTCCTTAACGACCGTGAATACAAATGTCTACTTTTTTTCGATAATTATTGATAATCAGACTCCAGTGAACATTTTGACACTGGTTTGGTTCCGATCGGCCAAAAAACCTAGGACTAGTTCGCAAAAGTAGGTTTTCGACAAAATCCAAAATGGCGGGAAAATTTGCATACCGGAAATGAAATCGATGAGGCACGTTTTGTTGGTCTTGAGCCAATGATTCCAATGATATAAGACACTTGCATCTGGGACAAAGGGTTGTTGAGATTTAAGCAAAATAGTGAATTTTTTTTGTTTTTTGCGCTATAGCGCCACCTATTGGCCAATCGGGCTCATATTTTGATAACCTCTCCTCGATTTTTGTACTACCTTGTGGCCAAGTTTCAAGTCTCTAGCACTTACGGTTTGGGCTGCACGATGCGTTTTAGGTCTGAATAATAATAATAATAATAATTAAAGCTGCAAGCAGCATTTAGCGGGGTTCAAGCCTTTAAGGCCTTTAAGCACACAAGCATCAAAAGACATTAAGTTTTATTTAGCAAGATTTTAAACACTGAAATAATAGATGGAAAATACCATTTACAGTCAATACAGGCAATTTCCAATAGGAAATACGTGGTTTTAAAAGGTTTTAAACAGTTATAGCGCCACCCATGGTCTGATTTCCATAAAACTTTGTATGCTTGTTAAAGATGTGATCTCACATATGCATAACAATTTTCGTGAAGTTTTGAGTTTTCCCTTAGAATTTATAGGCTTTTGAGTGTATTTTGCCATGCCGCTTTTCTAAATTACCCTGTTATAGCCATTTAAATGCAAAAGTTAAACTTTTTTCGATAATTATTGATCTAGAGAGTCCAGAAAATTATCCTAGACTAGTTTGGTTCCAATCGGGCAAAAATCCAGGGACTAGTTCGCAAAAGTAGGTTTTGAACATAAACGCAAATATTTAATGAACATATTAATTGACAGCAATAGTTCTAGAGGCAAAGTTGTTTGGTATGAGGAGTTCTATCAAATGATATGCATATTTCATGGATGTGTGCAACACCACGTGATTACAGAGCCGTAAAACTCGTTGGCGCCAACTAGTGGCCGATTTCTTTCAAACTTCTTACAGACCTCTAGGGCCATGAGTTAAACATGCCCACAGAGTTTCGTTCCGATCGGCCTCCGTTAACCTTGTCTAATAGGTGCTCAAATTTAATTGGCTGTGGCGGCCATGTTTTTTGACATACGCCAATGTCCTCATAGACATACATGGTACCTTGGACCAAGACACTGCATACCAATTTTCAAGTCAATCGGACTAGCGGTCGGGTGGTTATAGCCAATTTCATGTTTTTTTCATGTTATAGCGCCACCAAGTGTTCAATCGTCGGGATTTTTTTATCGTGACCAAAGACTCAGCCCATACACATGTGTACCAAGTTTGGTAAATATATCTCATTTTGTTCTTGAGTTAAAACCATTTTAGTAAAATAGGCTCCTCCCACAACATTCGTTTTCCGCCCCTTAGCAACCGTGAATCGAAATTTCAACTTTTTTTCGATAATTATTGATATTCAGACTCCAGAGAACATTTCTGCACTGGTTTGGTTCCGATCGGTCTAAAATCCAGGGACTAGTTCGCAAAAGTAGTTTTTTGACAAAATTCAAAATGGCGGAAAATCCATCATGGCGGCAATGAAATCGGAGATATACGTTTTGTTTGTCATGGACTCACCTTTCCAATGATATAAGACACTTGAGTCTACGACATACGGTTTAGGAGTTATGAGCAGTTTCGCGCAATTGATTGCTATAGCGCCACCTATTGGCCAATCTGGCTCATAATTTGATAACCTCTCCTCGATTTTTGTACTACCATCTGACAAAGTTTCAACGCTCCAGCCCTTACGGTTTGGGCTGCACGATGCGTTTTAGCGGAGAATAATAATAATAATTAAAGCTGCAAGCAGCATTTAGCGGGGTTCAAGCCTTTAAGGCCTTTAAGCACACAAGCATCAAAATACATTAAGTTTTATTTAACAAGATTTTAAACACTGAAATAATAGATGGAAAAGTCAATTTACAGGCAATATAGGCAATTTACCAGAGGAAACATATGGTTTTAAAAGCTTTTTAACAGTTATAGTGCCAACTATGGTCCGATCTCCATGAAACTTTGCATGCTTCTTTAGCATGTTATGTCACATATGCCCACCAATTTTCGTGAAGTTTTGAGTTTTCCTTTAGGATTTATAGGCTTTTGAGTGAATTTTGCTACGCCCCTTTTCTAAATGACCCTGTTATAGCCATCCAAATGCAAAAGTTCAACTTTTTTTCGATAATTATTGATTTAGAGAGTCCAGAGAATTGTCCTAGACTGGTTTGGTTCTGATCGGGCAAAAATCCAGGGACTAGTTTGCAAAAGTAGGTTTTAAACATAATCACGAATATTTAATGAACGATTTGATTGACAGCAAAAGTTCAAGAGGCAAAGTTGTTCAGTATGAGGAGGTCTATCAAATGATATGCATATTTTGTGGATGTGTGCAACACCACGTGATTACAGAGCCATAAAACTCTTTAGCGCCAACTAGTGGCCGATTTCTTTCAAAATTCTTATAAACCTCTAGGGCCATGAGTCAAACATGCCCATCGAGTTTCGTTCCGATCGGCCTCCGTTAACCTTGTCTAATAGGTGCTCAAATTTAATTGGCTGTGGCGGCCATGTTTTTTGAGATACGCCAATTTCCTCATAGACATATATGCTACCTTGGACCAAGACACTGCATACCCATTTTCAAGTCAATCGGACTAATGGTCAGGTGGTCATAGCCTTTTTCATGTTATTTTCATGTTATAGCGCCACCAAGTGGCCAATCGTCGCGATTGTTTTATCTTGACCAAAGACTCAGCCCATACACATGTGTACCAAGTTTGGTAAAGATATCTTATTTTGATCTAGAGTTATAGCCTTTTTAGTAAAATAGGCTCCGCCCTGAACGTCAATTTGTATGCCCCTTAACGACCGTGAATCCAAATTATGACTTTTTGTCAATGATTATTGATATATTGACTCCAGAGAACATTTTGGCACTGGTTTGGTTCCGATCGGACAAAAAACCTTGGACTAGTTTGCAAAAGTAGTTTTTTGACAAAATTCAAAATGGCGGAAAATCTATCATGGCGGAAATGAAATCGGAGATATACGTTTTGTTCATCATGGACTCACCTTTCCAATGATATAAGACACTTGAGTCTACGACATACGGTTTAGGAGTTATGATCCATTTCGCGCTTTTGATTGCTGTAGCGCCACCTATTGGCCAATCGGGTTCATTCTCTGACAACATTAGCCTCGATTTTTGTACTACCAGCTAATAAAGTTTCAAGTCTCTAGCATTTACGCTTTGGTCTGCACGATCACAGTTTAAATATGATTGAACAATATTAGTTTAGAGGATAAGCCAATGAGTGGTCTTCTGCTGCCATCTGGTGGCAATTTTAGTTAATACGCCATAATATATTTGAAATAAATTATTTTGACAAAATGTAATTGTAAATATTGTAATAGTGACTTTATAATGTCTAAATAGGAATTATAGAACATGATAAGTAAATAGTATGACAAAATGACCATTTAAGCCCAGCAGGTGGCAGCAGAGAACCACTCATTGGCTCATTTTCATTTTAAATGTCTGTTTTTCATTTAATGGGCACATTTTCCAAGTTAATGTCTTCAAACGTGCTTAACTCACATGCATATTTTGTTGGAGACATAGATATTTGAAATAAATGATGGGTAACAAATAGCTTATTCCAGGTTTTCCCCTTTAAAACATATTTTCAGGCATTATTTTAATTGTAATTTAATAATTATTGTAAAAACATTAATCAAATGAACAAATTAATTGATAAACATTGACAAAATGTCATTTGCAACATTTATTATAATGATTTTATAAAGTTTAAATATGCTTAGTAAGCAGAATGAACCAATGAGTGGTCTTCTGCTGCCATCTGGTGGCAATTTTAGGTAATAAGTTTTTAACATAATTGTGAATAAATAAATGACAATTTGATTGACAGTTTTGGTTCTTGAGGCAAAGTTGTTCAGTATGAGGAGATCTATCATAATTTCTGCATATTATGTGGATGTTTTTTACCCCACCTGATTACAGAGATGGAAAATACCATTTACAGCCAATACAGGCAATTCACCATAGGGAATACATGGTTTTCAAAGCTTTTTAACAGTTATAGCGCCACCTATGGTCCGATCTGCATGAAACTCTGCATGCTTCTTCAGCATGTTATGTCACATATACATAACAAGATTCGTGAAGTTTTGAGTTTTCCTTTAGTATTTATAGTCTTTTGAGTGTATTTTGCTACGCCCCTCTTCTAAATGACCCTGTTATAGCCATCCAAATGCAAAAGTTCAACTTTTTTTCGATAATTATTGATCTAGAGAGTCCAGAGAATTATCCTAGACTAGTTTGGTTCCAATCGGGCAAAAATCCAGGGACTAGTTTGCAAAAGTAGGTTTTGAACATAATCGCAAATATTTAATGAACATATTAATTGACAGCAATAGTTCTAGAGGCAAAGTTATTTGGTATGAGGAGTTCTATCAAATGATATGCATATTTCGTGGATGTGTGCAACACCACGTGATTACAGAGCCGTAAAACTCGTTAGCGCCAACTAGTGGCCGATTTCTTTCAAAATTCTTACAGACCTCTAGATCCATGAGTCAAAAATGCCCACAGAGTTTCGTTCCGATCGGCCTCCGTTAACCTTCTCTAATAGGTGCTCAAATTTAATTGGCTGTGGCGGCCATGTTTTTTGACATACGCCAATGTCCTCATAGACATACATGGTACCTTGGACCAAGACACTGCATACCAATTTTCAAGTCAATCGGACTAGCGGTCGGGTGGTTATAGCCATTTTCATGTTTTTTTCATGTTATTGCGCCACCAAGTGGCCAATCGTCGGGATTTTTTTATCGTGACCAAAGACTCAGCCCATACACATGTGTACCAAGTTTGGTAAATATATCTAATTTTGTTCTTGAGTTATAACCATTTTAGTAAAATAGGCTCCTCCCACAACATTCGTTTTCCGCCCCTTAGCAACCGTGAATCGAAATTTCTACTTTTTTTCGATAATTATTGATATTCAGACTCCAGAGAACATTTCTGCACTAGTTTGGTTCCGATCGGGCTAAAATCCAGGGACTAGTTCGCAAAAGTAGTTTTTCAACAAAATTCAAAATGGCGGAAAAATTTGCATACCGGAAATGAAATCGGAGATATACATTCTTTAAGTCAGATATTCAGCTTTCCAATGATATAAGACACTTGAGTGTACAACTTACGGTTTAGGAGTTATGAGCAGTTACGCGCAATTGATTGCTATAGCGCCACCTATTGGCCAATCGGGGTCATACTTTGATACCCTCTCCTCGATTTTTGGGCTACCATCTGACAAAGTTTCAACGCTCCAGCCCTAACGGTTTGGGCTGCACGATGCGTTTTAGCGGAGAATAATAATAATAATAATAATAATTAAAGCTGCAAGCAGCATTTAGCGGGGTTCAAGCCTTTAAGGCCTTTAAGCACACAAGCATCAAAAGACACATTAAGTTTTATTTAGCAAGATTTTAAACACTGAAATAATAGATGGAAAAGTCCATTTTCAGGCAATATAGGCAATTTACCATAGGAAACATATGGTTTTAAAAGGTTTTTAACAGTTTTAGCGCCACCTATGGTCCGAGCTCTATAAAACTTTGCAAGCTTGTTAAGGATCTAATGTCACATATGCCCACCAATTTTCGTGAAGTTTTGAGTTTTCCCTTAGAATATATCAAATGATATGTATATTTCGTGGATGTGTGCAACACCACGTGATTACAGAGCCATAAAACTCATTAGCGCCAACTAGTGGCCGATTTATTTCAAAATTCTTACAGACCTCTAGGGCCATGAGACTTGTCTAATAGGTGCTCAAATTTAATTGGCTGTGGCAGCCATGTTTTTTAAGATACGCCAATGTCCTCATAGACATACTTGGTACCTTGGACCAAGACACTGCATACCAATTTTCAAGTCAATCGGACTAGCGGTCAGGTGGTTAAAGCCATTTTGATGTTTTTTCACGTTATTGTGCCACCAAGTGTTAAATCGTTTAAATTTTTTTATCGTGACCAAAGACTCAGCCTATACACATGTGTACCAAGTTTGGTGAAGATATCTCATTTTGTTCCTGAGTTATATCCCTTTTAGTAATTAGGCTCCCCCCTGAACGATTATTTTTACGCTCCTTAACAACCGTGAATATAAATTTCGACGTTTTTTTGATAATTATTGATAATCTGACTCCAGAGAACATTTTGACACTGGTTTGGTTCCGATCCGGCAAAAAACCTAGGACTGGTTTGCAAAAGTAGTTTTTTGACAAAATGCAAAATGGCGGAAAATCTATAATGGCGGAAATTAAATCGGAGATATACGTTTTGTTCGTCATGGACTCACCTTTCCAATGATATAAGACACTTGAGTCTACGACATACGGTTTAGGAGTTATGAGCCATTTCGCGCTTTTGATTGCTGTAGCGCCACCTATTGTCCAATCGGGTTCATACTCTGACAACATTAGCCTCGATTTTTGTACTATCATCTGATGAAGTTTCAAGTCTCTAGCATTTACGCTTTGGTCTGCACGATCACAGTTTAAATATGATTGAACAATATTAGTTTAGAGGATAAGCCAATGAGTGGTCTTCTGCTGCCATCTGGTGGCAATTTTAGGTAATACGCCATAATATATTTGAGATAAATTAATTTGACAAAATGTGATTGTAAATATTGTAATAATGACTTTATAATGTCTAAATAGGAATTATAGAACATGATAAGTAAATAGTATGAAAAAATGACTATTTATGCCCAGCAGGTGGCAGCAGAGAACCACTCATTGGCTCATTTTCATTTTAAATGTCTGTTTTTCATTTAATGGGCACATTTTCCAAGTTAATGTCTTCAAACGTGCTTAACTCACATGCACATTTTGTTGGTGATATAAATATTTGAAATAAATGATGGGTAACAAATAGCTTATTCCAGGTCTTCCCCTTTAAAACATATTTTCAGGCATTATTTTAATTGTAATTTAATAATTATTGTAAAAACATTAATCAAATGAACAAATTAATTGATAAACATTGACAAAATGTCATTTTCAATGCTATTATAATGTTTTTTTAGAGTTTATATATATGCTTAGTGGACAGAATGAACCAATGAGTGGTCTTCTGCTGCCCTCTGCTGGACATTCTACTTATTAATAAAGTCTTTTCACAGTTGCTTTGCAATAAACACTATAAAATCAGTAATATATCAAATTGGTCTTCCATGTTAATTCCATTATGCATGCTTATACACACACACACACACACACACACACACACACACACACACACACACACACACACACACACACACACACACACACACACTTTTTCACAAACTATGGTCTATAATCATTTCACATAGCTCTTTGTAACTATTAATCAGATTATTAAAAATGTATTCAGAAAAATAGGACTACACACACACACACACACACACACACACACACACACACAAACACATTTTGTTGTAGATACAGACATTTTAACTATATGATGTTGCAGTAAACAAAATGTTTCCTGCAAGTCTCCTTCAAGATTCACATTTCTCAATGTGACAATTGTCAATAATAATACTTAATAGATTAATTTTAACTAAATGTGATTGTAAATGTTAAAATAGTGATTTATTTAAAGTCTGAATATGACTTATACATCAATATTAGAGTGTAGTACAATAAAATGAACAGCGGGGGGCAGCAAACAACCACTTATTGGCTTAATATACCATTATTTTCATAATTTTCAGCTTTTTAACTGTTATAGAGGCAAATATTGTCCTATCTGTCTGAAAATGATCATGCTTGTTTAGAGGCATATTACACATGTTCTGACTTGTTTTTTAAGAATATCTGAGCATTCATTGAATAGATTTAGGCATTTGGGGACACTTGGCCAAGGCCACACCTTGAAATAATGTTATAGCCATTCAGATGCAATAGTTTAACTTTATTTTAAATAATTATTGCTCTAAAGAGTCCAGATAATCGTACTACAGTGGTTTGGTTCCGATCGGGCAAAAAAATCTAGGACTAGATTGCAAAATGAGGTTATTAACATAATTGTGAATGTTTAAATAACGATTTGATTGACAGTATTGGTTCTTGAAGCAAAGTTGTTCAGTATGAGGAGATCTATCATAATTTATGCATATTATGTGGATGTTTTTAACCCCACCTGATTACAGAGATGGAAAATACCATTTACAGCCAATACAGGCATTTCACCATTGGGAATACATGGTTTTCAAAGCGTTTTAACAGTTATAGCGCCACCTAGGGTCCGATCTCCATGAAACTTTGCAGGATTCTTCAACATGTTATGATACATATACATAACATTTTTCGTGAAGTTTTGAGTTTTCCTTTAGGATTTATAGCCTTTTGAGTGTATTTTGCTAAGCTCCTCTTCTAAATGACCCTGTTATAGCCATACAAATGCAAAAGTTCAACTTTTTTTTGATAATTATTGATCTAGAGAGTCCAGAGAATTGTTCTAGACTGGTTTGGTTCCCATCGGGCAAAAATCCAGGGACTAGTTTGCAAAAGTAGGTTTTAAACATAATCGCGGATATTTAATGAACGGTTTGATTGACAGCAATGCTTCTAGAGGCAAAGTTGTTCAACATGAGGAGACTATCATATGATGTGTATATTTGGTTGATGTGTGCAACACCACGTGATTACAGAGCCATAAAACTCGTTAGCGCCAACTAGTGGCCGATTTCTTTCAAAATTCTTACAGACATCTAGGGCCATGAGTCAAAGATGCCCACCAAGTTTCATTCCGATCGGCCTCCGTTAACCTTGTCTTAGAGGTGCTCAAACTTCATTAGCCGATAGCAGCCATGTTTTTTGAGATACGCCAATGTCCTCATAGACATTTATGGTAGCTTGGACCAAGACACTGCATACCAATTTTCAAGTCAATCGGACTAGCGGTCGGGTGGTTATAGCCATTTTCATGTTTTTTTCGTGTTATAGCGCCACCAAGTGGTCAATCGTCGCGATTGTTTTATCGTGACCAAAAACTTAGCCCATACATACGTGTACCAAGTTTGGTAAAGATATCTCATTTTGTTCTTGAGTTATAGCCATTTTAGTAAAATAGGCTCCTCCCACAACATTCGTTTTCCACCCCTTTGCGACCTTGAAGCGAAATTTATACTTTTTTTCGATAATTATTGATATTCAGACTCCAGAGAACATTTCTGCACTGGTTTGGTTCCGATCGGGCAAAAATCCAGGGACTAGTTCGCAAAAGTAGTTTTTTGACAAAATTCAAAATGGCGGAAAATCTATTATGACGGAAATGAAATCGGAGATATACGTTTTGTTCGTCAGGGACTCACCTTTCCAATGATATAAGACACTTGAGTCTACGACATACGGTTTAGGAGTTATGAGCAGTTTCGCGCAATTGATTGCTATAGCGCCACCTATAGGCCAATCTGGCTCATAATTTGATAACCTCTCCTCGATTTTTGTACTACCATCTGACAAAGTTTCAAAGCTCCAGCACTTACGGTTTGGGCTGCACGATGCGTTTTACGGCAGAATAATAATAATAATAATAATAATAATAATAATAAAAATCAGCACAAATACAATAGGTGTTCAGCACTTCGTGCTTGAACCCCTAATAATAATAATAATAAAAATCAATACAATTACAATAGGGTTTCAGCACTTCGTGCTTGAACCCCTAATTAAAGCTGCAAGCAGCATTTAGCGGGGTTCAAGCCTTTAAGGCCTTTAAGCACACAAGCATCAAAAGATGTTAAGTTTTATTTAGCAAGATTTTAAACACTGAAATAATAGATGGAAAATTCAATTTACAGGCAATTCACCATAGGAAACATGGTTTTAAAAGGTTTTTAACAGTTATAGCGCCACCTATGGTCCGATCTCTATAAAACGTTTAATGCTTGTTAAGGATCTAATCTCACACATGGCCACCAATTTTCGTGAAGTTTTGAGCTTTCCCTTAGAATTTATAGGCTTTTGAGGGTTTTTTGCCACGCCTCTTTTCGAAATGACCCTGTTATAGCCATCCAAATGCAAAAGTTAAACTTTTTTTGATAATTATTGATCTAGAGAGTCCAGAGAATTGTCCTAGACTGGTTTGGTTCCGATCGGGCAAAAAAACAGGGACTTATTTGCAAAAGTAGGTTTTTAACATAATCACAAATATTTAATGAACGATTTGATTGACAGCAATGTTTCTAGAGACAAAGTTGTTCAGTATGAGGAGATCTATCAAATTATATCAATATTGTGAGAATATGTGAAACATCACGTGATTACAGAGCCATAAAACTAATTGGCGCCTACTAGTGGCCAAATTCTTAAAAAATTATTACAGACCTCTAGGACCCTGAGTCAAACATGCTCGCCAACTTTTGTTCCGATCGGCCTCTGTTAACCTTGTCTAATAAGTGCTCACATTTCATTGGCCAATGGCGGCCATGTTTTTTGAGCTACGCCAATTTCCTTTATAGACATGCGTGGTACCTTGGACCAAGACACTGCATACCAACTTTCAAGTCAATCGGACTGACAGTCGGGTGGTTATAGCCCTTTTCATGTTTTTTTATGTTATAGCGCCACCAAGTGTTCAATCCTCACAATTCTTTTTACCTTGACCAAAGACTCATCCCATACACAAGTGTACCAAGTTTGGTGAAGATATCTCATTTCGTTCCTGAGTTATAGCCCTTTTAGTAAAATAGGCTCTGAAACAGGCTTCAAACCAGTTGTTCCATTATGCATGGTTACACACACACACACACACACACACACACACACACACACACACACACACACACACACACACACACACACACACACAATATTTTTGAGATATGTTATTGTGAAAATATCTTTTAATGGTCTATGAGCATGACACATTTTTTTGTGAAATGCACCACGTTCTAGTATTATTTACTATGATTAACCATGTATCTATAACCATAGATCAATATTAGAGTGTAGTACAATAAAATGAACAGCGGGGGGCAGCAAAAGACCACATATTGGTCATTATTTTCATATGAACTCTGTCATTTTCACCTTTTTAACTGTTATAGAGGCAAATATTGTCCTATCTGTCTGAAAATTGTCATGCTTGTTTGGAGGCATATTACACATGTTCTGACTTGTTTTTAAGAATATCTGAGCATTCATTGAATAGATATAGGCATTTGGGGACACTTGGTCAAGGCCAGACACACACACACTTTTTTAATGCTATGGTCTATAATCATTTCACATAGCTCTTTGTAACTATTAATCAGATTTTTAAAAATGTATTCAGAAACATAGGACTACACACACACATTTTGTTGTAGTTACAGACATTTGAACTTTATGATGTTGCAGTAAACAAAATGTTTCCTGCAAGTCTCCTTCAAGATTCACATTTCTCAATGTGACAACTGTCAATAGTAATACTTAATAGATTAATTTTAACTAAATGTGATAGCAAATGTTAAAATAGTGATTTATTTAAAGCTGAAAATGACTTGTATATCAATATTAGAGTGTAGTACAATAAAATGAACAGCGGGGGGCAGCAAACGACCACTTATTGGCTTAATATACCATTATTTTCATAATTTTCAGCTTTTTAACTGTTATAGAGGCAAATATGGTCCTATCTGTCTGAAAATTTTCATGCTTGTTTAGAGGCATAGTACACATGTTCTGACTTGTTTTTAAGAATATCTGAGCATTCATTGAATAGATATAGGCATTTGGGGACACTTGGTCAAGGCCACATCTTGAAATAACCCAGTTATAGCCATTCAGATGCAAAAGTTTAACTTTTTTTAAAAATAATTATTGCTCTAAAGAGTCCAGAGAATTGTACTGCCCTGGGTTGGTTCTGATCAGGTTGAAAAATCTATGACTAGTTTGCAAAAGTAGGTTATTAACATAATTGTGAATGTTTAAATAACGATTTGATTGACAGTATTGGTTCTTGAGGCAAAGTTGTTCAGTATGAGGAGATCTATCATAATTTATGCATATTATGTGGATGTTTTTAACCCCACCTGATTACAGAGATGGAGAATACCATTTACAGCCAATACAGGCATTTCACCATAGGAATACATGGTTTTCAAAGCTTTTTAACAGTTATAGCGCCACCTATGGTCCGATCTCCATGAAACTTTGCATGCTTTTTCAGCATGTTATGTTACATATACATAATAATTTTCGTGAAGTTTTGAGTTTTCCTTTAGGATTTATATGCTTTTGAGTGTATTTTGCTACGCCCCTCTTCTAAATGACCCTGTTATAGGCATTCAAATGCAAAAGTTCAACTTTTTTTTTATAATTATTGATCTAGAGAGTCCAGAGAATTGTCCTAGACTGGTTTGTTTCCGATCAGGCAAAAATCCAGAGACTAGTTCGCAAAAGTAGGTTTTAAACATAATCGCAAATATTTAATGAACGATTTGATTGACAGCAATGCTTTTAGAGGAAAAGTTGTTCAGTATGAGGAGCCCTATCATATGATGTGTATATTTGGTTGATGTGTGCAACACCACGTGATTACAGAGCCAAAAAACTCGTTAGCGCCAACTAGTGGCCGATTTCTTTCAAAATTCTTACAGACCTCTAAGTCCATGAGTCAAACATGCCCACCGAGTTTCATTCCGATCAGCCTCCGTTAACCTTGTCTTAGAGGTGCTCAAACTTCATTGGCCAATAGCAGCCATGTTTTTTGAGATACGCCAATGTCCTCATAGACATATATGGTACCTTGGACCAAGACACTGCATACCAATTTTCAAGTCAATCGGACTAGCGGTCGGGTCGTTATAGCCATTTTCATGTTTTTTTCGTGTTATAGCGCCACCAAGTGTTCAATCGTCGCGATTATTTTATCGTGACCCAAGACTCAGTCCATACACATGTGTACAAAGTTTGGTAAAGATATCTCATTTTGTTCTTGAGTTATAGCCATTTTAGTAAAATAGGCTCCTCCCACAACGTTCGTTTTCCGCCCCTTAGCGATCGTGAATAGAAATTTCAATTTTTTTTCGATAATTATTGATATTCATACTCCAGAGAACATTTCTGCACTGGTTTGGTTCCGATCGGGCAAAAATCCAGGGACTAGTTCGCAAAAGTAGTTTTTTGACAAAATTCAAAATGGCGGAAAATCTATAATGGCGGAAATGAAATCGGAGATATACATTTTTTACGTCAGGTATTCAGCTTTCCAATGATATAAGACACTTGAGTCTACGACATACGGTTTAGGAGTTATGAGCAGTTTTGCGCAATTGATTGCTATAGCGCCACCTATAGGCCAATCTGGCTCATAATTTGATAACCTCTCCTCGATTTTTGTACTACCATCTGACAAAGTTTCAACGCTCCAGCCCTTACGGTTTGGGCTGCACGATGCGTTTTAGCGGAGAATAATAATAATAATAATAATAATAATAAAAATCAATACAATTACAATAGGGTTTCAGCACTTCGTGCTTGAACCCCTAATAAAAATCAATACAATTACAATAGGGTTTCAGCACTTCGTGCTTGAACCCCTAATAATAATAATAATAAAAATCAATACAATTACAATAGGGTTTCAGCACTTCGTGCTTGAACCCCTAATTAAAGCTGCAAGCAGCATTTAGCGGGGTTCAAGCCTTTAAGGCCTTTAAGCACACAAGCATCAAAAGACATTAAGTTTTATTTAGCAAGCATTTAACAACTGCCATCATAGATGAAAAAGTCAATTTACAGCCTATACAGGCAGTTTACCATAGGAAATATATGGTTTTAAAGCGTTTTTACAGTTATAGTTAGAGTCTTCTTATAGTCTTGCCTGATCTCCACCACTTTTATTAGTAGTACTCAAAGTGTGCCCATACTGTATATATGTGTCAGATTTGTTGTAAATATGTAATTTTAATAAGGAGTTTAGACAATTATATTCAGTGGCGTAACGAACGAGCCAACACCGGGCCCTTAAGTAGGATTATCAAGGCAGGCCCCTTGATGACGCAATTGATGACGCAATGTCCGCGAGTAGGCTACCATGAATAGGGCAGGATATGATCATACACAGCATATAAGAGATGAGATTACTAACAAAATCATGAGTAGCCTACGCTCACCAAAAACAAAACAAAAAAACAACAAAAAAACAATGGGGACAGCGCACTATAAAACATTGTTAGGCCTAGGTCCAAATACATAAAAAAGATGCTCTCTTACATTATAGTGGGATTTTCCGGGCTTTCCTATGTGCAACTGCAAAGTTGTCGATTAGATCAGGATTGTGCGCACAGGCAATAGGCTTGTTTGAGATGCGCCTTGCCTCGCCTGAAATGTATGCTAGAGTAGGCGGCTGCAGTGAGAGGAGGAGTGAAAAAAGCACAGGCAAGCTGGACAGTTCTCTCTACTCACAGTGGATCTGACACCTGCAAGATCAAAGATGGATATCGCGGGATTCACGCGATTCACGCTCGTGCACAGTTTTGCTAATAAACTGGATGTAATTGAAGTTATGTTGCTTTTATATGAAAATAAATAAAATGAACAAGACACCCAAAGTACTTGTTATTTAATTCCATTCCAAATACATGTTTATCAATATTTCTTTCTTTAATACAGACATGTGTTTTTATTTATTTTATTTTTTTATAAAAAATAAATTGCATAACCCAAAGAGATCGCACTGTCAGATAGTTTGGGAATATTCACAAACAACATATACACATAAAACATGATATTAGAGTTTTAAAATCAAACATTTTAAAAGAGAACAATACATCACAGTTGTTTAAACCAATGAGCATTAAGCTGTGTCGTCAGCAAGTCGTTTCCCATCATGCTTTTGATCAGCGCAGTCGGTGGAGAGCAACTGCGTGCGACTGCAGAATCCGACACGTGCGCTTTGCGCTCGCGAGATATTTTTGACATACATCAGCATGACATCATAGCAAGGCAGACCGCACTCTGACACATTTGTAACCGGCATGCATCTCGTGCTGATCACCGGTTCTGCGAAGATTTTGCTCATCTCAAACAAGCCTATTCTCAATTGACCCTTTGCAGGGAGTTTTACTGACAGGCGATCTGACTAATCATAATCCGCCATTTTGTCCAACAAAGCAGTCAGGAAAGTTAGTAGATTAATATAGGAGGATTTAAATTTGAAAAACAAAGTGTACTGACGTCTTAGCACTTTAAAACAACATTCCTTTTATGTTCATTCATGTTTATTTTAATGATATAAATTAACTAGAAGGAAGAGATGATCGGTTCACAAGCAGCTTTAACTGAGCCTTGAGTCTACAGCGATCTATCAGACACATTAAAGAGTCACAAAATGGTATTTATTGTTTAAATGTCTCTAAAAAATTACTACATTTGAAAGGTGAGACTTTGTTTCATATCAAAAGTACTCGTCTGTCAGCGCGCAGTCTTTTCTCTGATCCGCAATGTATTTTTCACTGCGTGAGAAATCGGTGTGGTGTGAGAGTGGCATCGCTTGTCAGACATAGCAACAGTAACTAAAGTGGGCGGGTCTTTGCGAACGGTCATTGACAGTATGGACGGGGATTCGTTTTCATTTGGGATTTATAGGCTTTTTAGTGTATTTTGCCACGCCCCTTTTCTAAATGACCCTGTTATAGCCACCTAAATGCAAAAGTTGAACTTTTTTTCGATAATTATTGATCTAGAGAGTCCAGAGAATTGTCCTAGACTGGTTTGGTTCCGATCGGGCAAAAAAACAGGGACTAGTTCGCAAAAGTAGGTTTTGGACAAAATTCGACATAGCAGAAAATGTTCCCTGCCTACATCCAAATCGGAGATAGCCATTTTGTCTGCCTTGAGCCAAGGATTCCAACGATATAAGACACTTGATCCTGGGACAAACAGTCTAAGAGTTATGAGCAATTTTGAACTTTTGGTTGCTGTAGCGCCACCTATGGGCCATTCGGGGTCATACTCTGATAGGTTGTCCCCAAACTGAGGCCTACCATCTGGCCAGGTTTCATGTCTCTAGGCCTTACGGTTTGGCCTGCACGATGCGTTTTACGAATCCTTACAATTACAATAGGGTTTCAGCATTTCATGCTTGAACCCCTAATAAGAATGAAGGCTTTTTGCCAGTTATAGCGCCACCTATGGTCCGATCTCCATGAAACTCTGCATGCTTCCTCACCATGTTCTGACACATATGCTCATCAATTTTGGTGAAGTTCTGAGTTTTCATTTGGGATGTATAGGCTTTGTAGTGTATTTTGCCACGCCCCTTTTCTAAATGACCCTGTTACAGCCACCCAAATGCCAAAGTTCAACTTTTTTTTGATAATTATGGATCGAGAGAGTCCAGAGAATTGTCCTAGACTGGTTCGGTTCCGATCGGGCAAAAAACCAGGGACTAGTTCGCAAAAGTAGGTTTTGGACAAAATTCGACATAGCAGAAAATTTTCCCTGCCTACATCCAAATCGGAGATAGCCATTTTGTCTGCCTTGAGCCAAGGATTCCAACGATATAAGACACTTGATCCTGGGACAAACAGTCTAAGAGTTATGAGCAATTTTGAACTTTTGGTTGCTGTAGCGCCACCTATGGGCCATTCGGGGTCATACTCTGATAGGTTGTCCCCAAACTGAGGCCTACCATCTGGCCAGGTTTCATGTCTCTAGGCCTTACGGTTTGGCCTGCACGATGCGTTTTACGAATCCTTACAATTACAATAGGGTTTCAGCATTTCATGCTTGAACCCCTAATAAGAATGAAGGCTTTTTGCCAGTTTTAGCGCCACCTATGGTCCGATCTCCATGAAACTCTGCATGCTTCCTCACCATGTTCTGACACATATGCTCATCAATTTTGGTCAAGTTCTGAGTTTTCATTTGGGATGTATAGGCTTTTTAGTGTATTTTGCCACGCCCCTTTTCTAAATGACCCTGTTACAGCCACCCAAATGCCAAAGTTCAACTTTTTTTTGATAATTATGGATCGAGAGAGTCCAGAGAATTGTCCTAGACTGGTTCGGTTCCGATCGGGCAAAAAACCAGGGACTAGTTCGCAAAAGTAGGTTTTGGACAAAATTCGACATAGCAGAAAATTTTCCCTGCCTACATCCAAATCGGAGATAGCCATTTTGTCTGCCTTGAGCCAAGGATTCCAACGATATAAGACACTTGATCCTGGGACAAACAGTCTAAGAGTTATGAGCAATTTTGAACTTTTGGTTGCTGTAGCGCCACCTATGGGCCATTCGGGGTCATACTCTGATAGGTTGTCCCCAAACTGAGGCCTACCATCTGGCCAGGTTTCATGTCTCTAGGCCTTACGGTTTGGCCTGCACGATGCGTTTTACGAATCCTTACAATTACAATAGGGTTTCAGCATTTCATGCTTGAACCCCTAATAAGAATGAAGGCTTTTTGCCAGTTATAGCGCCACCTATGGTCCGATCTCCATGAAACTCTGCATGCTTCCTCACCATGTTCTGACACATATGCTCATCAATTTTGGTGAAGTTCTGAGTTTTCATTTGGGATGTATAGGCTTTTTAGTGTATTTTGCCACGCCCCTTTTCTAAATGACCCTGTTACAGCCACCCAAATGCCAAAGTTCAACTTTTTTTTGATAATTATGGACCGAGAGAGTCCAGAGAATTGTCCTAGACTGGTTCGGTTCCGATCGGGCAAAAAACCAGGGACTAGTTCGCAAAAGTAGGTTTTGGACAAAATTCGACATAGCAGAAAATTTTCCCTGCCTACATCCAAATCGGAGATAGTCATTTTGTCTGCCTTGAGCCAAGGATTCCAACGATATAAGACACTTGATCCTGGGACAAACAGTCTAAGAGTTATGAGCAATTTTGAACTTTTGGTTGCTGTAGCGCCACCTATGGGCCATTCGGGGTCATACTCTGATAGGTTGTCCCCAAACTGAGGCCTACCATCTGGCCAGGTTTCATGTCTCTAGGCCTTACGGTTTGGCCTGCACGATGCGTTTTACGAATCCTTACAATTACAATAGGGTTTCAGCATTTCATGCTTGAACCCCTAATAAGAATGAAGGCTTTTTGCCAGTTATAGCGCCACCTATGGTCCGATCTCCATGAAACTCTGCATGCTTCCTCACCATGTTCTGACACATATGCTCATCAATTTTGGTGAAGTTCTGAGTTTTCATTTGGGATGTATAGGCTTTGTAGTGTATTTTGCCACGCCCCTTTTCTAAATGACCCTGTTACAGCCACCCAAATGCCAAAGTTCAACTTTTTTTTGATAATTATGGATCGAGAGAGTCCAGAGAATTGTCCTAGACTGGTTCGGTTCCGATCGGGCAAAAAACCAGGGACTAGTTCGCAAAAGTAGGTTTTGGACAAAATTCGACATAGCAGAAAATTTTCCCTGCCTACATCCAAATCGGAGATAGCCATTTTGTCTGCCTTGAGCCAAGGATTCCAACGATATAAGACACTTGATCCTGGGACAAACAGTCTAAGAGTTATGAGCAATTTTGAACTTTTGGTTGCTGTAGCGCCACCTATGGGCCATTCGGGGTCATACTCTGATAGGTTGTCCCCAAACTGAGGCCTACCATCTGGCCAGGTTTCATGTCTCTAGGCCTTACGGTTTGGCCTGCACGATGCGTTTTACGAATCCTTACAATTACAATAGGGTTTCAGCATTTCATGCTTGAACCCCTAATAAGAATGAAGGCTTTTTGCCAGTTTTAGCGCCACCTATGGTCCGATCTCCATGAAACTCTGCATGCTTCCTCACCATGTTCTGACACATATGCTCATCAATTTTGGTCAAGTTCTGAGTTTTCATTTGGGATGTATAGGCTTTTTAGTGTATTTTGCCACGCCCCTTTTCTAAATGACCCTGTTACAGCCACCCAAATGCCAAAGTTCAACTTTTTTTTGATAATTATGGATCGAGAGAGTCCAGAGAATTGTCCTAGACTGGTTCGGTTCCGATCGGGCAAAAAACCAGGGACTAGTTCGCAAAAGTAGGTTTTGGACAAAATTCGACATAGCAGAAAATTTTCCCTGCCTACATCCAAATCGGAGATAGCCATTTTGTCTGCCTTGAGCCAAGGATTCCAACGATATAAGACACTTGATCCTGGGACAAACAGTCTAAGAGTTATGAGCAATTTTGAACTTTTGGTTGCTGTAGCGCCACCTATGGGCCATTCGGGGTCATACTCTGATAGGTTGTCCCCAAACTGAGGCCTACCATCTGGCCAGGTTTCATGTCTCTAGGCCTTACGGTTTGGCCTGCACGATGCGTTTTACGAATCCTTACAATTACAATAGGGTTTCAGCATTTCATGCTTGAACCCCTAATAAGAATGAAGGCTTTTTGCCAGTTATAGCGCCACCTATGGTCCGATCTCCATGAAACTCTGCATGCTTCCTCACCATGTTCTGACACATATGCTCATCAATTTTGGTGAAGTTCTGAGTTTTCATTTGGGATGTATAGGCTTTTTAGTGTATTTTGCCACGCTCCTTTTCTAAATGACCCTGTTACAGCCACCCAAATGCCAAAGTTCAACTTTTTTTTGATAATTATGGATCGAGAGAGTCCAGAGAATTGTCCTAGACTGGTTCGGTTCCGATCGGGCAAAAAACCAAGGACTAGTTCGCAAAAGTAGGTTTTGGACAAAATTCGACATAGCAGAAAATTTTCCCTGCCTACATCCAAATCGGAGATAGCCATTTTGTCTGCCTTGAGCCAAGGATTCCAACGTTATAAGACACTTGATCCTGGGACAAACAGTCTAAGAGTTATGAGCAATTTTGAACTTTTGGTTGCTGTAGCGCCACCTATGGGCCATTCGGGGTCATACTCTGATAGGTTGTCCCCAAACTGAGGCCTACCATCTGGCCAGGTTTCATGTCTCTAGGCCTTACGGTTTGGCCTGCACGATGCGTTTTACGAATCCTTACAATTACAATAGGGTTTCAGCATTTCATGCTTGAACCCCTAATAAGAATGAAGGCTTTTTGCCAGTTTTAGCGCCACCTATGGTCCGATCTCCATGAAACTCTGCATGCTTCCTCACCATGTTCTGACACATATGCTCATCAATTTTGGTGAAGTTCTGAGTTTTCATTTGGGATGTATAGGCTTTTTAGTGTATTTTGCCACGCCCCTTTTCTAAATGACCCTGTTACAGCCACCCAAATGCCAAAGTTCAACTTTTTTTTGATAATTATGGATCGAGAGAGTCCAGAGAATTGTCCTAGACTGGTTCGGTTCCGATCGGGCAAAAAACCAGGGACTAGTTCGCAAAAGTAGGTTTTGGACAAAATTCGACATAGCAGAAAATTTTCCCTGCCTACATCCAAATCGGAGATAGCCATTTTGTCTGCCTTGAGCCAAGGATTCCAACGATATAAGACACTTGATCCTGGGGCAAACAGTCTAAGAGTTATGAGCAATTTTGAACTTTTGGTTGCTGTAGCGCCACCTATGGGCCATTCGGGGTCATACTCTGATAGGTTGTCCCCAAACTGAGGCCTACCATCTGGCCAGGTTTCATGTCTCTAGGCCTTACGGTTTGGCCTGCACGATGCGTTTTACGAATCCTTACAATTACAATAGGGTTTCAGCATTTCATGCTTGAACCCCTAATAAGAATGAAGGCTTTTTGCCAGTTATAGCGCCACCTATGGTCCGATCTCCATGAAACTCTGCATGCTTCCTCACCATGTTCTGACACATATGCTCATCAATTTTGGTGAAGTTCTGAGTTTTCATTTGGGATGTATAGGCTTTTTAGTGTATTTTGCCACGCCCCTTTTCTAAATGACCCTGTTACAGCCACCCAAATGCCAAAGTTCAACTTTTTTTTGATAATTATGGATCGAGAGAGTCCAGAGAATTGTCCTAGACTGGTTCGGTTCCGATCGGGCAAAAAACCAGGGACTAGTTCGCAAAAGTAGGTTTTGGACAAAATTCGACATAGCAGAAAATTTTCCCTGCCTACATCCAAATCGGAGATAGCCATTTTGTCTGCCTTGAGCCAAGGATTCCAACGATATAAGACACTTGATCCTGGGACAAACAGTCTAAGAGTTATGAGCAATTTTGAACTTTTGGTTGCTGTAGCGCCACCTATGGGCCATTCGGGGTCATACTCTGATAGGTTGTCCCCAAACTGAGGCCTACCATCTGGCCAGGTTTCATGTCTCTAGGCCTTACGGTTTGGCCTGCACGATGCGTTTTACGAATCCTTACAATTACAATAGGGTTTCAGCATTTCATGCTTGAACCCCTAATAATAAAAATCAATACAATTACAATAGGGTTTCAGCACTTCGTGCTTGAACCCCTAATTAAAGCTGCAAGCAGCATTTAGCGGGGTTCAAGCCTTTAAGGCCTTTAAGCACACAAGCATCAAAAGACATTTAGTTTTATTTAGCAAGATTTTAAACACTGAAATAATAGATGGAAAACTCAAATTACAGTTAATATAGGCAATTTACCATAGGAAACATATGGTTTTTAACAGTTATAGCGCCACCTATGGTCCGATCTCTATAAAGCTTTGTATGCTTGTTAAGGATCTAATGTCACACATGCCCACCAATTTTCGTGAAGTTTTGAGTTTTCCTTTAAGATTTATAGGCTATTGAGTGTGTTTTGCTATGTCCCTCTTCTAAATCACCCTGTTATAGCCATTCAAATGCAAAAGTTGAACTTTTTTTTTGATAATTAATGATCTAGATAGTCCAGAGAATTGTCCTAGACTGGTTTGGGTCCGATCGGGCAAAAAAACAGGGACTAGTTCGCAAAAGTAGGTTTTTAACATAATTGCAAATATTTAATGAACAATTTGATTGACAGCAATGGTTCTAGAGGCAAAGTTGTTCAATATGAGGAGATCTATCAAATGATATGTATATTTTGTGGATGTGTGCAACACCACGTGATTACAGAGCCATACAACTCGTTAGCGCCAACTAGTGGCTGATTTCTTTCAAAATTCTTATAGACCTCTAGGGCCATGAGTCAAACATGCCCATTGAGTTTTGTTCTGATCGGCCTCCATTAACCTTGTCTAATAGGTGCTCAAATTTAATTGGCTGTGGCGGCCATGTTTTTTGAGATACGCCAATGTCCTTATAGACATACATGGTACCTTGGACCAAGACACTGCATACCAATTTTCAAGTCAATCGGACTAGCGGTCGGGTGGTTATAGCCCTTTTCCTGTTTTTTTCGTGTTATAGCGCCACCAAGTGTTCAATCGTCGCTTTTTTTATATCGAGACCGAGGAATGAGCCCATAAACATGTGTACCAAGTTTGGTGAAGATATCTCATTTTGTTCTTGAGTTATAGCCCTTTTAGTAAAATAGGCTCCTCCCACAACATTCGTGTTCCGCCCCTTAGCAACCGTGAAAAGAAATTTCAACTTTTTTTCGATAATTATTGATATTCAGACTCCAGAGAACATTTCTGCACTGGTTTGGTTCCGATCAAGCAAAAAACCTAGGACTAGTTTGCAAAAGTAGTTTTTTGACAAAATTCAAAATGGCGGAAAATCTATCATGGTGGAAATGAAATCGGAGATATACATTTTGTTCGTCATAGACGCACCTTTCCAATGATATAAGACACTTGAGTCTACGACATACGGGTTAGGAGTTATGAGTGGTTTCGCGCAATTGATTGCTTGAGCGCCACCTATAGGCCAATCTGGCTCATAATTTGATAACCTCTCCTCGATTTGTGTACTACCATCTGACAAAGTTTTAAAGTTCCAGCCCTTACGGTTTGGGCTGCACGATGCGTTTTATGGCAGAATAATATTATTTTGTGTGTAGTACAATAAAGTGAACAGCGGGGGGCAGCAAACAACCACTTATTGGCTTAATATACCAGAACTCTGTAATTTCAATCTTTTTAACTGTTATAGAGGCAAATATTGTCCAATTTGTCTGAAATTTTTCATGCTATTTTAGAGTTATAGGATACATGTTCTGACTTGTTTTTTAAGTAGATCTGAGCATTCATTGAATAGATATAGGCATTCGGGGACACTTGGTCAAGGCCACATCTTGAAATTACCCTGTTATAACCATTCAGATGCAAAAGTTGAACTTTTTTATTTATATATATAATTATTGCTCTAAATAGTCCAGAGAATTGTACTGCAGTGGTTTGGTTCGATTGGGCAAAAAACCTAGGACTAGTTTACAAAAAGAGGTTTTTAACATAGTTGTGAATATTTAAATAACGATTTGATTGCCAGTATTGGTTCTTGAGGCAAAGTTGTTTAGCATGTGGAGATCTATCATAATATATGCATATTATGTGGATGTTTTTAACCCCACCTGATTACAGAGATGGAAAATACCATTTACAGCCAATACAGGCAATTCACCATAGGGAATACATGGTTTTCAAAGCTTTTTAACAGTTATAGCGCCAACTATGGTCCGATCTCCATGAAACTTTGCATGCTTCTTCAACATGTTATGTCACATATACATAACAATTTTCGTGAAGGTTTGAGTTTTCCATTAGGATTTATAGGCTATTGAGTGTATTTTGCTACGTCCCTCTTCTAAATGACCCTGTTATAGCCATCCAAATGCAAAAGTTTAACTTTTTTTCAATAATTATTGATCTAGAGAGTCCAGAGAATTGTCTTAGACTGGTTTGGTTCCAATCGGGCAAAAAACCAGGGACTAGTTTGCAAAAGTAGGTTTTTAACATAATTGCAAATATTTAATGAAAGATTTGATTGACAGCAATGGTTCTAGAGGCAAAGTTGTTCAATATGAGGAGTTCTATCAAATGATATGCATATTTTGTGGATGTGTGCAACACAACGTGATTACAGAGCCGTAAAAGTCGTTAGCGCCAAGTAGTGGCCGATTTCTTTCAAAATTCTTACAGACCTCTAGGGCCATGAGTCAAACATGCCCACAGAGTTTCGTTCCGATCGGCCTCCGTTAACCTTGTCTAATAGGTGCTCAAATTTAATTGGCTGTGGCGGCCATGTTTTTTGAGATACGCCAATGTCCTCATAGAAATACATGGTACCTTGGACCAAGACACTGCATACCAATTTTCAAGTCAATCGGACTAGCGGTCGGGTGGTTATAGCCATTTTCATTTTTTTTTCATGTTATAGCGCCACCAAGTGTTCAATCATCGGGATTTTTTTATCGTGACCAAAGACTCAGCCCATACACATGTGTACCAAGTTTGGTAAATATATCTCATTTTGTTCTTGAGTTATAACCATTTTAGTAAAATAGGCTCCTCCCACAACATTCGTTTTCCGCCCCTTAGCAACCGTGAATCGAAACTTCTACTTTTTTTCGATAATTATTGATATTCAGACTCCAGAGAACATTTCTGCACTGGTTTGGTTCCGATCGGGCTAAAATCCAGGGACTAGTTTGCAAAAGTAGTTTTTCGACAAAATTCAAAATGGCGGAAAATCCATCATGGCGGAAATGAAATCGGAGATATACGTTTTGTTTGTCATGGGCTCACCTTTCCAATGATATAAGACACTTGAGTCTACGACATACGGTTTAGGAGTTATGAGCAGTTTCGCGCAATTGATTGCTATAGCGCCACCTATAGGCCAATCTAGCTCATAATTTGATAACCTCTCCTCGATTTTTGTACTACCTATTGGCCACGTTTCAAGTCTCTAGCCCTTACAGTTTGGTCTGCACGATGCGTTTTAGGTCTGAATAATAATAATAATAATAATAATAATAATAATAATAAAAATCAGCACAAATACAATAGGGTTTCAGCACTTCGTGCTTGAACCCCTAATTAAAGCTGCAAGCAGCATTTAGCGGGGTTCAAGCCTTTAAGGCCTTTAAGCACACAAGCATCAAAATACATTAAGTTTTATTTAGCAAGATTTTAAACACTGAAATAATAGATGGAAAACTCAAATTACAGGCAATATAGGCAATTTACCATAGGAAACATATGGTTTTTAACAGTTATAGCGCCACCTATGGTCCGATCTCTATAAAGCTTTGTATGCTTGTTAAGGATCTAATGTCACACATGCCCACCAATTTTCCTGAAGTTTTGAGTTTTCCTTTAAGATTTATAGGCTATTGAGTGTGTTTTGCTATGTCCCTCTTCTAAATCACCCTGCTATAGCCATTCAAATGCAAAAGTTGAACTTTTTTTTGATAATTAATAATCTAGAGAGTCTAGAGAATTGTCCTAGACTGGTTTGGGTCCGATCGGGCAAAAAACCAGGGACTAGTTTGCAAAAGTAGGTTTTTAACATAATTGCAAATATTTAAATAACAATTTGATTGACAGCAATGGTTCTAGAGGCAAAGTTGTTCAATATGAGGAGATCTATCAAATGATATGCATATTTTGTGGATGTGTGCAACACCACGTGATTACAGAGCCATACAACTCGTTAGCGCCAACTAGTGGCCGATTTCAAAATTCTTATAGACCTCTAGGGCCATGAGTCAAACATGCCCATTGAGTTTCGTTCTGATCGGCCTCTGTTAACCTTGTCTAATAGGTGCTCAAATTTAATTGGCTGTGGCGGCCATGTTTTTTGAGATACGCCAATGTCCTTATAGACATACATGGGACCTTGGACCAAGACACTGCATACCAATTTCCAAGTCAATCGGACTAGCGGTCGGGTGGTTATAGCCCTTTTCCTGTTTTTTTCGTGTTATAGCGCCACCAAGTGTTCAATCGTCGCGATTTTTATATCGAGACCGAGGAATGAGCCCATAAACATGTGTACCAAGTTTGGTGAAGATATCTTATTTTGTTCTTGAGTTATAGCCATTTTAGTAAAATAGGCTCCACCCACAACATTCGTTTTCCACCCCTTAGCAACCGTGAATATAAATTTCGACGTTTTTTTGATAATTATTGATAATCTGACTCCAGAGAACATTTTGACACTGGTTTGGTTCCGATCCGGCAAAAAACCTAGGACTAGTTTGCAAAAGTAGTTTTTTGACAAAATGCAAAATGGCGGAAAATCTATCATGGCGGAAATGAAATCGGAGATATACGTTTTGTTCGTCATGGACTCACCTTTCCAATGATATAAGACACTTGAGTCTACGACATACGGTTTAGGAGTTATGAGCCATTTCGCGCTTTTGATTGCTGTAGCGCCACCTATTGGCCAATCGGGTTCATTCTCTGACAACATTAGCCTCGATTTTTGTACTACCATCTGATAAAGTTTCAAGTCCCTAGCATTTACGCTTTGGTCTGCACGATCACAGTTTAAATATGATTGAACAATATTAGTTTAGAGGATAAGCCAATGAGTGGTCTTCTGCTGCCATCTGGTGGCAATTTTAGGTAATACGCCATAATATATTTGAAATAAATTAATTAGACAAAATGTGATTGTAAATATTGTAATAGTGACTTTATAATGTCTAAATAGGAATTATAGAACATGATAAGTAAATAGTATGACAAAATGACAATTTAAGCCCAGCAGGTGGCAGCAGAGAACCACTCATTGGCTCATTTTCATTTTAAATGTCTGTTTTTCATTTAATGGGCACATTTTCCAAGTTAATGTCTTCAAACGTGCTTAACTCACATGCACATTTTGTTGGAGATATAGATATTTGAAATAAATGATGGGTAACAAACAGCTTATTCCAGGTTTTCCCCTTTAAAACATATTTTCAGGTATTATTTTAATTGTAATTTAATAATTATTGTAAAAACATTAATCAAATGAACAAATTAATTGATAAACATTGACAAAATGTCATTTGCAACATTTATTATAATGATTTTATAAAGTTTAAATATGCTTAGTAAGCAGAATGAACCAATGAGTGGTCTTCTGCTGCCATCTGGTGGCAATTTTAGGTAATACGTTTTTAACATAATTGTGAATAAATAAATAAATAACAATTTGATTGACAGTATTGGTTCTTGAGGCAAAGTTGTTCAGTATGAGGAGATCTATCATAATTTCTGCATACTATGTGGACGTTTTTTACCCCACTTGATTACAGAGATGGAAAATACCATTTACAGCCAATACAGGCAATTCACCATAGGGAATACATGGTTTTCAAAGCTTTTTAACAGTTATAGCGCCACCTATGGTCCGATCTCCATGAAACTTTGCATGCTTCTTCAACATGTTATGTCACATATACATAACAATTTTCGTGAAGTTTTGAGTTTTCCTTTAGGATTTATAGGCTTTTGAGTGTATTTAGCTACGCCCCTCTTCTAAATGACCCTGTTATAGCCATCCAAATGCAAAAGTTCAACTTTTTTTCAATAATTATTGATCTAGAGAGTCCAGAGAATTGTCCTAGACTGGTTTGATTCTGATCGGGCAAAAATCCAGGGACTAGTTCGCAAAAGTAGGTTTTAAACATAATCACAAATATTTAATGAACAATTTGATTGACAGCAATAGTTCATGAGGCAAAGTTGTTCAGTATGAGGAGATCTATCAAATGATATGCATATTTCGGGGATGTGTGCAACACCACGTGATTACAGAGCCTCAAAACTCGTTAGCGCCAACTAGTGGCCGATTTCTTTCAAAATTCTTACAGACCTCTAAGACCATGAGTCAAACATGCCTATTGAGTTTCGTTCCGATCGGCCTCTGTTAACCTTGTCTAATAGGTGCTCAAATTTAATTGGCTGTGGCGGCCATGTTTTTTGAGATACGCCAATTTCCTCATAGACATATATGCTACCTTGGACCAAGACACTGCATACCAATTTTCAAGTCAATTGGACTAATGGTCAGGTGGTCATAGCCTTTTTCATGTTATTTTCATGTTATAGCGCCACCAAGTGGCCAATCGTCGCGATTGTTTTATCGTGACCAAAGACTGAGCCCATACATATGTGTACCAAATTTGGTGAAGATATCTCATTTTGATCTAGAGTTATAGCCTTTTTAGTAAAATAGGCTCCGCCCTGAACATCAATTTTAAGCCCCCTAACAACCGTGAATCCAAATTATGACTTTTTTTCAATGATTATTAATATTCAGACTCCAGAAAATATTTTGGCACTGGTTTGGTTCTGATCGGACAAAAAACCTAGGACTAGTTCGCAAAAGTAGTTTTTTGACAAAATTCAAAATGGCGGAAAAATTTGCATACCGGAAATGGAATCGGAGATATACGTTTTTTATGTCAGGTATTCAGCTTTCCAATGATATAAGACACTTGAGTCTACGACATACGGTTTAGGAGTTATGAGCAGTTTCGCGCAATTGATTGCTATAGCGCCACCTATAGGCCAATTGGGGTCATAATTTGATAACCTCTCCTCGATTTTTGTACTACCTATTGGCCAAGTTTCAAGTCTCTAGCCCTTACAGTTTGGTCTGCACGATGCGTTTTAGGTCTGAATAATAATAATAATTAAAGCTGCAAGCAGCATTTAGCGGGGTTCAAGCCTTTAAGGCCTTTAAGCACACAAGCATCAAAAGACGTTAAGTTTTATTTAGCAAGATTTTAAACACTGAAATAATAGATGGAAAAGTCAATTTACAGGCAATTTACCATAGGAAACATGGTTTTAAAAGGTTTTTAACAGTTATAGCGCCACCTATGGTCCGATCTCTATAAAACGTTTAATGCTTGTTAAGGATCTAATGTCACATAAGCCCACCAATTTTCGTGAAGTTTTGAGCTTTCCCTTAGAATTTATAGGCTTTTGAGTGTATTTTGCCACGCCTCTTTTCTAAATGACCCTGTTATAGCCATCCAGATGCAAAAGTTCAACTTTTTTGATAATTATTGATCTAGAGAGTGCAGAGAATTGTCCTAGACTTGTTTGGCTCCGATCGGGCAAAAAAAACGGGACTAGTTTGCAAAAGTAGGTTTTTAACATAATTACGAATATTTAATGAACGATTTGATTGACAGCAATGTTTCTAGAGGCACAGTTGTTCAGTATGAGGAGATCTATCAAATTATATCAATATTGTGGGAATATGTGAAACATCACGTGATTACAGAGCCGTAAAATTCGTTGGCGCCTACTAGTGGCCAATTTCTTAAAAAATTATTACAGACCTCTAGGACCATGAGTCAAACATGCCCATCAAGTTTTGTTCCGATCGGCCTCCGTTAACCTTGTCTAATAGGTTCTCAAATTTCATTGGCCAATAGCGGCCATGTTTTTTGAGTTACACCATATTCCTCATAGACATGCATGGTACCTTGGACCAAGACACTGCATACCAACGTTCAAGTCAATCGGACTAGCAGTCGGGTGGTTATAGTCCTTTTCATGTTTCCTTCATGTTATAGAGCCACCAAGTGTTCAATCCTCACAATTATTTTTACTGCGACCAAAGACGGAGCCCATGCACATGTGTACAACGTTTGGTGAAGATATCTCATTTCGTTCTTGAGTTATAGCCCTTTTAGTAAAATAGGCTCTGAAACAGGCTTCAAACCAGTTGTTCCATTATGCATGCTTACACACACACACACACACACACACACACACATTTTTTTTAATGCTATGGTCTATAATCATTTCACATAGATCTTTGTAACTATTAATCAGATTATTAAAAGTGTATTCAGAAACATTGGACTACACACAAATTATGTTGTAGATACAGACATTATAACTATATGATGTTGCAGTAAACATAACAAAATTCCTGCAAGTCTCCTTCAAGATTCACATTTCTCAATGTGACACAATTGTAAGTAGTAATACTTAATAGATTAATTTTGACTACACGTGATGTAAATGTTTAAATAGTGATTTTTTTAAAGTCTAAATATGACTTATAGATCAATTTTTGTGTGTGTAGTACAATAAAATGAACAGCGGGGGGCAGCAAACGACCACTTATTGGCTTATTATAACCAAGACTGAGCCCATACACATGTGTACCAAGTTGGTTAAGATATATGGTTAATTGCTATAGCGCCACCTATTGGCCAATCGGGGTCATACTTTGATACCCTCTCCTCGATTTTTGGGCTACCATCTGACAAAGTTTCAACGCTCCAGCCCTTACGGTTTGGGCTGCACGATGCGTTTTAGCGGAGAATAATAATAATAATAATAATAATTAAAGTCCAGAGAATTGTCCTAGACTGGTTTGGTTCCGATCGGGCAAAAAAACAGGGACTTATTTGCAAAAGTAGGTTTTTAACATAATCACAAATATTTAATGAACGATTTGATTGACAGCAATGTTTCTAGAGACAAAGTTGTTCAGTATGAGGAGATCTATCAAATTATATCAATATTGTGAGAATATGTGAAACATCACGTGATTACAGAGCCATAAAACTAATTGGCGCCTACTAGTGGCCAAATTCTTAAAAAATTATTACAGACCTCTAGGACCCTGAGTCAAACATGCTCGCCAACTTTTGTTCCGATCGGCCTCTGTTAACCTTGTCTAATAAGTGCTCACATTTCATTGGCCAATGGCGGCCATGTTTTTTGAGCTACGCCAATTTCCTTTATAGACATGCGTGGTACCTTGGACCAAGACACTGCATACCAACTTTCAAGTCAATCGGACTGACAGTCGGGTGGTTATAGCCCTTTTCATGTTTTTTTATGTTATAGCGCCACCAGGTGTTCAATCCTCACAATTCTTTTTACCTTGACCAAAGACTCATCCCATACACAAGTGTACCAAGTTTGGTGAAGATATCTCATTTCGTTCCTGAGTTATAGCCCTTTTAGTAAAATAGGCTCTGAAACAGGCTTCAAACCAGTTGTTCCATTATGCATGGTTACACACACACACACACACACACACACACACACACACACACACACACACACACACACACACACACACAATATTTTTGAGATATGTTATTGTGAAAATATCTTTTAATGGTCTATGAGCATGTCACATTTTTTTGTGAAATGCACCACGTTCTAGTATTATTTACTATGATTAACCATGTATCTATAACCATAGATCAATATTAGAGTGTAGTACAATAAAATGAACAGCGGGGGGCAGCAAAAGACCACATATTGGTCATTATTTTCATATGAACTCTGTCATTTTCACCTTTTTAACTGTTATAGAGGCAAATATTGTCCTATCTGTCTGAAAATTGTCATGCTTGTTTGGAGGCATATTACACATGTTCTGACTTGTTTTTAAGAATATCTGAGCATTCATTGAATAGATATAGGCATTTGGGGACACTTGGTCAAGGCCAGACACACACACACTTTTTTAATGCTATGGTCTATAATCATTTCACATAGCTCTTTGTAACTATTAATCAGATTTTTAAAAATGTATTCAGAAACATAGGACTACACACACACATTTTGTTGTAGTTACAGACATTTGAACTTTATGATGTTGCAGTAAACAAAATGTTTCCTGCAAGTCTCCTTCAAGATTCACATTTCTCAATGTGACAACTGTCAATAGTAATACTTAATAGATTAATTTTAACTAAATGTGATAGCAAATGTTAAAATAGTGATTTATTTAAAGCTGAAAATGACTTGTATATCAATATTAGAGTGTAGTACAATAAAATGAACAGCGGGGGGCAGCAAACGACCACTTATTGGCTTAATATACCATTATTTTCATAATTTTCAGCTTTTTAACTGTTATAGAGGCAAATATGGTCCTATCTGTCTGAAAATTTTCATGCTTGTTTAGAGGCATAGTACACATGTTCTGACTTGTTTTTAAGAATATCTGAGCATTCATTGAATAGATATAGGCATTTGGGGACACTTGGTCAAGGCCACATCTTGAAATAACCCAGTTATAGCCATTCAGATGCAAAAGTTTAACTTTTTTTAAAAATAATTATTGCTCTAAAGAGTCCAGAGAATTGTACTGCCCTGGGTTGGTTCTGATCAGGTTGAAAAATCTATGACTAGTTTGCAAAAGTAGGTTATTAACATAATTGTGAATGTTTAAATAACGATTTGATTGACAGTATTGGTTCTTGAGGCAAAGTTGTTCAGTATGAGGAGATCTATCATAATTTATGCATATTATGTGGATGTTTTTAACCCCACCTGATTACAGAGATGGAGAATACCATTTACAGCCAATACAGGCATTTCACCATAGGAATACATGGTTTTCAAAGCTTTTTAACAGTTATAGCGCCACCTATGGTCCGATCTCCATGAAACTTTGCATGCTTTTTCAGCATGTTATGTTACATATACATAATAATTTTCGTGAAGTTTTGAGTTTTCCTTTAGGATTTATATGCTTTTGAGTGTATTTTGCTACGCCCCTCTTCTAAATGACCCTGTTATAGGCATTCAAATGCAAAAGTTCAACTTTTTTTTTATAATTATTGATCTAGAGAGTCCAGAGAATTGTCCTAGACTGGTTTGTTTCCGATCAGGCAAAAATCCAGAGACTAGTTCGCAAAAGTAGGTTTTAACCATAATCGCAAATATTTAATGAACGATTTGATTGACAGCAATGCTTTTAGAGGAAAAGTTGTTCAGTATGAGGAGCCCTATCATATGATGTGTATATTTGGTTGATGTGTGCAACACCACGTGATTACAGAGCCAAAAAACTCGTTAGCGCCAACTAGTGGCCGATTTCTTTCAAAATTCTTACAGACCTCTAAGTCCATGAGTCAAACATGCCCACCGAGTTTCATTCCGATCAGCCTCCGTTAACCTTGTCTTAGAGGTGCTCAAACTTCATTGGCCAATAGCAGCCATGTTTTTTGAGATACGCCAATGTCCTCATAGACATATATGGTACCTTGGACCAAGACACTGCATACCAATTTTCAAGTCAATCGGACTAGCGGTCGGGTCGTTATAGCCATTTTCATGTTTTTTTCGTGTTATAGCGCCACCAAGTGTTCAATCGTCGCGATTATTTTATCGTGACCCAAGACTCAGTCCATACACATGTGTACAAAGTTTGGTAAAGATATCTCATTTTGTTCTTGAGTTATAGCCATTTTAGTAAAATAGGCTCCTCCCACAACGTTCGTTTTCCGCCCCTTAGCGATCGTGAATAGAAATTTCAATTTTTTTTCGATAATTATTGATATTCATACTCCAGAGAACATTTCTGCACTGGTTTGGTTCCGATCGGGCAAAAATCCAGGGACTAGTTCGCAAAAGTAGTTTTTTGACAAAATTCAAAATGGCGGAAAATCTATAATGGCGGAAATGAAATCGGAGATATACATTTTTTACGTCAGGTATTCAGCTTTCCAATGATATAAGACACTTGAGTCTACGACATACGGTTTAGGAGTTATGAGCAGTTTTGCGCAATTGATTGCTATAGCGCCACCTATAGGCCAATCTGGCTCATAATTTGATAACCTCTCCTCGATTTTTGTACTACCATCTGACAAAGTTTCAACGCTCCAGCCCTTACGGTTTGGGCTGCACGATGCGTTTTAGCGGAGAATAATAATAATAATAATAATAATTAAAGCTGCGAGCAGCATTTAGCGGGGTTCAAGCCTTTAAGGCCTTTAAGCACACAAGCATCAAAAGACATTAAGTTTTATTTAGCAAGATTTTAAACACTGAAATAATAGATGGAAAACTCAAATTACAGGCAATATAGGCAATTTACCATAGGAAACCTATGGTTTTTAACAATTATAGCGCCATCTATGGTCCGATCTCTATAAAGCTTTGTATGCTTGTTAAGGATCTAATGTCACACATGCCCACCAATTTTCGGGAAGTTTTGAGTTTTCCCTTAGAATTTATAGGCTATTGAGTGTGTTTTGCTACGTCCCTCTTCTAAATCACCCTGTTATAGTCATCTAAATGTAAAAGTTGAACTTTTTTTTGATAATTATTGATCTAGAGAGTCCAGAGAATTGTCCTAGACTGGTTTGGTTCCGATCGGGCAAAAAACCAGGGACTAGTTTGCAAAAGTAGGTTTTTAACATTATTGCAAATATTTAATGAACAATTTGATTGACAGCAATGGTTCTAGAGGCAAAGTTGTTCAATATGAGGAGATCTATCAATTGATATGCATATTTTGTGGATGTGTGCAACACCACGTGATTACAGAGCCATAAAACTCGTTAGCGCCAATTAGTGGCCGATTTCTTTCAAAATTCTTACATACCTCTAGGGCCATGAGTCAAACATACCCATTGAGTTTCGTTCTGATCGGCCTCCGTTAACCTTGTCTAATAGGTGCTCATATTTAATTGGCTGTGGCGGCCATGTTTTTTGAGATACGCCAATGTCCTCATAGACATAGATGGTACCTTGGACCAAGACACTGCATACCCATTTTCAAGTCAATCGGACTAGCGGTCGGGTGGTTATAGCCATTTTCATGTTTTTTTCGTGTTATAGCGCCACCAAGTGTTCAATCGTCGCGATTTTTTTATCATGACCACAAATTGAGGTCTTACACATGTGTACCAAGTTTGATGATGATATCTCATTTTGTTCTTGAGTTATAGCCATTTTAGTAAAATAGGCTCCTCCCACAACAATCGTTTTCCGCCCCTTAGCGACCGTGAATAGAAATTTCAACTTTTTTTCAATAATTATTGATAATCAGACTCCAGAGAACATTTCTGCACTGGTTTGGTTCCGATCAATCAAAAAACCTAGGACTAGTTTGAAAAAGTAGTTTTTTGACAAAATTCAAAATGGCGGAAAATCTATCATGGCGGAAATGAAATCGGAGATATACGTTGTGTTCGTCATAGACTCACCTTTCCAATGATATAAGACACTTGAGTCTACGACATAGGGTTTAGGAGTTATGAGCCATTTCGCGCTTTTGATTGCTGTAGCGCCACCTATTGGCCAATCGGGTTCATTCTCTGACAACATTAGCCTCGATTTTTGTACCACCATCTGATAAAGTTTCAAGTCTCTAGCATTTATGCTTTGGTCTGCACGATCACAGTTTAAATATGATTGAACAATATTAGTTTAGAGGATAAGCCAATGAGTGGTCTTCTGCTGCCATCTGGTGGCAATTTTAGGTAATACGCCATAATATATTTGAAATAAATTAATTTGACAAAATATAATTGTAAATATTGTAATAGTGACTTTATAATGTCTAAATAGGAATTATAGAACATGATAAGTAAATAGTATGACAAAATGACCATTTAAGCCCAGCAGGTGGCAGCAGAGAACCACTCATTGGCTCATTTTCATTTTAAATGTCTGTTTTTCATTTAATGGGCACATTTCCAAGTTAATGTCTTCAAACATGCTTAGCTCAAATGTACATTTTGTTGGAGATATAGATATTTGAAATAAATGATGGGTAACAAATAGCTTATTCCAGGTTTTCCCCTTTAAAATATATTTTCAGGCATTATTTTAATTGTAATTTAATAATTATTGTAAAAACATTAATCAAATGAACAAATTAATTGATAAACATTGACAAAATGTCATTTGCAACATTTATTATAATGATTTTATAAAGTTTAAATATGCTTAGTAAGCAGAATGAACCAATGAGTGGTCTTCTGCTGCCATCTGGTGGCAATTTTAGGTAATAAGTTTTTAACATAATTGTGAATAAATAAATAACAATTTGATTGACAGTATTGGTTCTTGAGGCAAAGTTGTTCAGTATGAGGAGATCTATCATAATTTCTGCATATTATGTGGATGTTTTTTACCCCACCTGATTACAGAGATGGAAAATACCATTTACAGCCAATACAGCCAATTCACCATAGGGAATACATGGTTTTCCAAGCTTTTTAACAGTTATAGCGCCACCTATGGTCCGATCTCCATGAAACTCTGCATGCTTCTTCAGCATTTTATGTCACATATACATAACAAGTTTCGTGAAGTTTTGAGTTTTCCTTTAGGATTTATAGGCTTTTGAGTGTATTTAGCTACGCCCCTCTTCTAAATGACCCTGTTATAGCCATCTAAATGCAAAAGTTCAACTTTTTTTCGATAATTATTGATCTAGAGAGTCCAGAGAATTGTTCTAGACTAGTTTGGTTCCAATCGGGAAAAAATCCAGGGACTAGTTTGAAAAAGTAGTTTTTAAACATAATTGCAAATATTGAATGAACGGTTTGATTGACAGATATGCTTCAAGAGGCAAAGTTGTTCAGCATGAGGAGACCTATCATATGATATGTATATTTGGTTGATGTGTGCAACACCACGTGATTACAGAGCCATAAAACTCGTTAGCGCCAACTAGTGGCCGATTTCTTTCAAAATTCTTACAGACCTCTAGGGCCATGAGTCAAAGATGCCCACCAAGTTTCATTCCGATCGGCCTCCGTTAACCTTGTCTTAGAGGTGCTCAAATTTCATTAGCCGATAGCAGCCATGTTTTTTGAGATACGCCAATGTCCTCATAGACATATATGGTACCTTGGACCAAGACACTGCATACCAATTTTCAAGTCAATCGGACTAGCGGTCGGGTGGTTATAGCCATTTTCATGTTTTTTTCGTGTTATAGCGCCACCAAGTGTTCAATCGTCGCGATTTTTTTATCGTGACCAAAAACTCAGCCCATACACATGTGTACCAAGTTTGGTAAAGATATCTAATTTTTTTCTTGAGTTATAGCCATTTTAGTAAAATAGGCTCCTCGCACAACATTCGTTTTCCGCCCCTTTGCGACCGTGAATCGAAATTTCTACTTTTTTTCAATAATTATTGATATTCAGATTCCAGAGAACATTTCTGCACTGGTTTGGTTCCGATCGGGCAAAAATCCAGGGACTAGTTCGCAAAAGTAGTTTTTTGACAAAATTCAAAATGGCGGAAAATCTATTATGACGGAAATGAAATCGGAGATATACGTTTTATTCGTCAGGGACTCACCTTTCCAATGATATAAGACAATTGAGTCTACGACATACGGTTTAGGAGTTATGAGCAGTTTCGCGCAATTGATTGCTATAGCGCCACCTATAGGCCAATCTGGCTCATAATTTGATAACCTCTCCTCGATTTTTGTACTACCATCTGACAAAGTTTCAAAGCTCCAGCACTTACGGTTTGGGCTGCACGATGCGTTTTATGGCAGAATAATAATAATAATAATAATAATAATAATAATAAAAATCAGCACAAATACAATAGGTGTTCAGCACTTCGTGCTTGAACCCCTAATAATAAAAATCAATACAATTACAATAGGGTTTCAGCACTTCGTGCTTGAACCCCTAATAAAAATCAGTACAATTACAATAGGGTTTCAGCACTTCGTGCTTGAACCCCTAATAATATATTGAATTTGACAGGTGTCTCTCACATTGTCCCACAGCAACATTACAATAGTGTACATTAATGTACAATGTTTTATAATAATAATTTATTCTATTTAGTGTCCAATTCATTCATTTAACATATTTAATATTGGGGGCATCCAAGTTATTTGACATATTTGAACATTTGAAGGAAAAAAAAGTAACACATTAGTTACTTTCCCTGGTAATTAGTTACTTTTATAATGATGTAACTCAGTTACTAACTCAGTTACTATTTGTAAGAAGTAACTAGTAACTATAACTAATTACTTTTTTAAAGTAACGTGCCCAACACTGCTCTCTGCACGCGAGCCCTTCAAATATCAAGTCAAGAGAGTGAACAACGCACATCAAAAAAAGGAATGTTATTTCACTATTTAAGATAGCCCGTCGGCAGGCCAGGCTTCCGTTTTGGTAGCCCGTCTGGAAAATACATAGATAGACCCGGGACGTTGGGCTTTGCGAGCACTGGCCCATAAACATGTCAGAGTCTGATCCCGAATCGCAATGAACCAACACCACCACAAATAAAGGATTCTTCAGCCTATGACAGCGTGCTAATGTTCAGTTAGACACAATACGATCTGTAACAATGCAATACTATCACATATAAAAAACATGTTTTACTCACATTAGTGTTTTACTTCATTCATTCATGTAATCTCATCCTGTCTGCAAATCCAGTCTCTTGTTTACAAACGAATCTGTGGTTAAATGAAGGAACAGACGCGCAATGTCTTCCCCACGTGAGCTGGATATTCATTAAAAATAAAGTTCATCCATGCATTCATAATATTGTAATCCGAATGAAGCTTATGTGGTAGAAATTCTATCCGGTTTAGCTCTATGTAGCCCTATGTCATGTTAGTGGCACGAGACGGTGGGCGGGGCTCAGGCGTTGTTCTTTTTCCGTTGAGGCGGTGCTTCACCACACGATGACGTCATGGTGTAGCCTGACAAGCCAAACCCACATCAAGATGTTGGGTCGGGGAACACACCATTGGCAGGGCTCAATCCGAGGTAGGGTGGCCATACGTCCGGATTTTGTCCTGATTTTAAGCTCCCTGTCCGGCGTCCGGCACAGCCTCAACCCGGACACTCATTTGTCTTCCTTTTTGGAGTTGCGCTAGACTGGGTAAACCCAGCCTGATCTGCCGGCGATTTGCAACTCAGTCTGGAAACCTGGACATTCATTTAATACTGCTTCTTTTACACTTTTACGGGAACCAATCACAGACTGGCTTATCCACCTGGCGCGCTATTGGCAGGTTTAACACAATGACGGATAGAGAAGGGATGCCCGTTGATCACGCCTCTTGTGGTCTGATTGGTTGAAGGACTATCCAATTGCGTACAGAGTCTTTTAATTTATGCTAGTTGATCACGCTTCTTGTGGTCTGACTGGTTGAAGGACTATCCAATTGTGTACAGAGTCTTTTAATTTATGCTAGTTGATCACGCCTCTTGTGGTCTGATTGGTTGAAGGACTATCCAATTGCGTACAGAGTCATTTGAACTATGCTTGTTGATCACGCCTCTTGTGGTCTGATTGGTTGAAGGACTATCCAATTGCATACAGAGTCTTTTAATTTATGCTAGTTGATCACGCCTCTTGTGGTCTGATTGGTTGAAGAACTATCCAATTGCGTACAGAGTCATTTGAACTATGCTTGTTGATCACGCCTCTTGTGGTCTGATTGGTTGAAGGACTATCCAATTGCATACAGTCTTTTAATTTATGCTAGTTGATCACGCCTCTTGTGGTCTGATTGGTTGAAGGACTATCCAATTGCATACAGAGTCTTTTAATTTATGCTAGTTGATCACGCCTCTTGTGGTCTGACTGGTTGAAGGACTATCCAATTGCGTACAGAGTCTTTTAATTTATGCTAGTTGATCACGCCTCTTGTGCAGTAGAAAATACATAGCAGATTCCCCAGACCAATGTTCAATCTTAAATTGAGCTTGGTCTGGTGATAGTCAGACTAGAGTTGTGCTGAATCGGCCTATAAAACCCCGCTCTAGAATCTTTATAGACCCTTTTCACATTTCCGGGTTTCTCTGAGCGGAAGTCATAGTTTGGGTTAAATATTATAGCTGTGAATAAGAGAATACATTAAATCTTTTTTTGTGTGCCCAGTTGCTCAAATAGCAAAAGAAAAATGCCACAATAGTGATTTCACAACTTTCAAAAAGAGGGAAAAAATTGAGTGAGATTGATAACGGCAGTCAAAAGAGAGAAATATGTAAATTTTTTACCATCACTCCCATAGACACTGATAGAGCAGACAGAGCAACCATTGACTACCATAGTATGTTTTGCCCTACTATGGTAGTCAATGGTTGCTCTCTCTGCTTGGTTACAAACATTCTTCAAAATATCTTCTTTTGCGTTCAGCAGAACAAAGAAACTCATACAGGTTTGGAACAACTTGATGGTGAGTAAATGATGACAGAATTTTCATTTTTGGGAGAACTATCCCTTTAAGAATTACTTCAGTGCCGTTGCGACCAAAGCCGTTTTGAAAGACCGCTGTTCACCAGCCTCTTTTTATGGTTTTTCCAGCACGCAAGCCAACGGAGAGTTGCTAGACGCCCTGGCTGCAAATTATATTTGCTGCCGCTAGGGTGCGTCTAGATTTATAGGCTAGTCAAGGCGTGGCATATTCTGAGATTGATCGTTTGCTGGGCCTGGTGTCTATAAAAGCTTTTCTTTGACTAACAAGGAAGTTTTCAGCTCTGAAACTTACAGGGTATTGTCACGGGGTGACAAAACAAACCGAACGGGACTAAGATCCTGGTGAATACTGTTGCAGGATTTTCCAGTGAACCTCCGGTCTATGCCCTGTGAATCTGTTGCCATGGCAGCGGGACTGATTGCCTGAGTGACAGCAGGTGTGGGGCAATTATAGAGAACGCTGTGAGAGGGACACCTATTGAGATGAGGCTTTAAAAACAGAGAGAAAACAGACTGTTGTGTGGTTCTCCTCCCGTATGATGCTGTGTTTGTCAGCGGGTTGCTCTTTTTATTGAGGCTGGGCTGTGGAGTGGGGAAGATTGGAGTTGGGGAAGAGGAAGGAAGGAGTGAAGTATTTGGCAGCGAAGACTTGAGGAATATCGTCCGTAGTGAGAAAGACGCAAGTGATGAGTATTTGATCCGTTGTTTATATGCACTAACACTGAAGTGGTGTGGAGAGTTTGGAAAACGCTTGGCACGAGTGAACATTACACCGAGTGAATTAATGATCTGTCTCCAACTTCTGTCCTCTCCTTGCCGAATGTGGTGATCGCTGCATCATTCTTCTGCTTTCCCGGAGCAAAGTCAAGCCCTGATCGAGGACGAGATCCGATCTGGTGGGAGAAAAGACCGGTGGGTGAGTGCTGGCCCGAATGCACGGTGTGCGAGTGGAATTGCAGTGCCTGAAGTGAAGATTTACACGGTTTGTGCTGTGAAGTGAAATTTGTGTGTGGAGAAGTAATAGAAGTCTGCCGTGCACTCCTCTCCTACAGTCTTCCACCCGCTGTCTCTAACGAAGGGTCTTGATAAAGCAACTGCCCAACTTCCGGCTTGAAAAGACCCGGCCCCGCTAGTGCTGAGTGCTTCATATATCATGTACTGTTGAAACTGTGCTGTGTCTGTTCTAGTGCTCAGCCGAAGTGAGCGTCCCGCTCAAAGTGTCCTCCCCGCCTGGTGGTCTCCACACGCCCCTATTGGAAGCCTTGACCCTGTTCAGAAGAAGAAAAGGTATATCAGTTGCAAGCTTCGTGTACTGTTGAACCGTTGAAACTGTGCTGTGTCTATCCCAGTGTTCAGCCGACGCGAGCGCCCCGCTCTAAGTGTCCTCTCCGCCTGGTGATCTCCACACGCCCTATTAGAAGCCTTTACCCTGTTCAGAAGAAGAAAAGGTATATCAGTTGCAAGCTTCGTGTACTGTTGAACCGTTGAAGCTGTGCTGTGCCTATCCCAGTGTTCAGCCGACGTGAGCGCCCCGCTCTAAGTGTCCTCCCCGCCTGGTGGTCTCCACACGCCCTTATTGGAAGCCTTGATCCTGTTCAAAGGAGGGAAGGTATATCAGTTGCAAAGCTTCACACACTGTTGAACCGTTGAGACCTTGCTGTACTGTTCCAGTGCTCAGCTGAAGTGGAGTGCTCCGCCCAAAGTGTCCTTCCCGCCTGGTGGTCTCCACACGCCCCTATTGGAAGCCTTTACCCTGTTCAAAAGGAGAGAAGGTATATCAGTTGAAAAGCTTCCCATACTGTTGAACCGTTGAGACTTTGCTATACTGTTCCAGTGCTCAGCGGAAGTGGAGTGTTCCGTCCAAAGTGTCCTCCCCGCCTGGTGGTCGAGTGTTCCGTCCAAAGTGTCCTTCCCGCCTGGTGGTCTCCACACGCCCCTATTGGAAGCCTTGACCCTGTTCGAAAGGAGAGAAGGTATATCAGTTGAAAAGCTTCACATACTGTTGAACCGTTGAGACCTTGCTGTACTGTTCCAGTGCTCAGCTGAAGTGGAGCGTTCTGCCCAAAGTGTCCTCCCCGCCTGGTGGTCTCCACACGCCCCTATTGGAAGTCTTGACCCCGTTTGAAAGGAGAGAAGGTATATCAGTTGAAAAGCTTCACATATTGTTGAACCGTCGAAACTGTGCTGTGTCTGTCCCAGTGTTCAGCTGACGTGAGCGCCCCGCTCAAAGTGTCCCCCCCCGCCTGGTGGTCCCCACACGCCCTATTTGGAAGCCTTTACCCTGCTCAGAAGAAGAAGAGAGTGGCTCGCTTGCCCCCACCTCTGAGTACCTCCCTCCGGAGTAACCCCAGTGACTCGCTTCGCCCTCGCATCGGCATACTTACCTGGTTCCAGTCTGAATGGGGTTCGTCTGACCACGGCCTCCCCTCTTGAGTCCCGTAGAGGAATACTTACCCTGTGACCTACCTGGACGGCGCGGGGATTCCTCCCCGATTCCCCTCCGAGCCTCCGGTCCGCCACGAACGTCCCTCCCCTTCCGTCCCGGGAGGTCGGTAGACTCTTGAACTGTCCTGGTGGCAAGAAGAAGATTTTAATTAGGACTTATCCAATTCATCGACCTTTTAACAATAATAAATAAACTGTATTATTTTATTCCCTTGTCTGTCTGGTCCTTGACACGTTCCTCGGGGTGGTTCCCGGGTTTCCAGGGGTGGGTGCAGTCTGGTTTGGCCCGCCCCGACCTGTGACAGTATTCTTATATTACTATGACCTTTTATATATCAAAAGCTCAAGGAAAAGTTGATTTCTCAATTCATCACCCCTTTAACCCTCTGGGGGTCTTCGGTCATTTCTGACCCGAATTTTTATTTTTTATGTTAAAAATCGTAGCTTCATCGGAATGGTCCGAAACTTGGTGACTTTATTGGTACTTGGTATATGAACTCACAAAAAAATTGGGGACAGGATTTGAAAAGTCTAAGTGGTCATAAAAAAAATAATCAGACTCAGGGTCTTCGGGTCAAAAATGACCCCCATAGGAAATGAATGGGAAATATATGATAATAAAATAAATATAATGGCAAAAATATGAAAAAACAGAGGTTTTTTTGTGCATACAATCTACAAATCAGCCAGGATGCAGAAAAAAAGGACTCAACAGTGAAGGGGTGAATCTCTGAAACATCAAGAGTGCAAAACAGACAAAAAAACTCACACACACAAACAAAAACACAATTAGTTTTTGGAATGGCACGCGTTAATTTGTGTTTTTGTGTGTATATGTGTGTGTGTATATTTTTTTTTATTATATTCAATGGGAAAAAATGGGTCATAATTATTGTATAAATATTAATTATTAATCATAAAATTATCTCAAAACACCAAAAAAGAAAAGAAAAAATATTGAACAAAAATATATTTCATTGATTTTACTCAAATCTTTTTTTATCTTAATCCCGCCCTCCGGGTCATTTTTGACCCGAAGACCCTGAGTGTGACCCATAAATGAAGACCTCCAGAGGGTTAAAGCTGAGCAGTTAGTCAGAAATCTAGAATCTCGCCAGATGTGCCCCATGCTCTTTACAATCGGAGATCTAGTATGTACTTAACCCTGGTCGCAGATTTGTGGTAACAACGGATACATAATAATGCACTAAAATCAATAACTTCAGAGTAAGTCAGAATAAATCAATTTATTAGTCAGGTAAATGTATCATGCCAATTACATAATCAATTCAAAGATAATCCATACATAACATCAAATGCACTGAAGAGACCGCTGACCTGTGTAAAGGTTGTGCCCTGGCCCCTGAACCTTCTACGACATCCCTTAAATACCAGACCAAGACAGAAACCTCTTTCAAATGTAAACCTGAGTTCACAATGGGAATGTGCATTAATCAAGTCTCCAGACCTAGTTTACACCTTATCGAGAACAGGTGGTAAAGACCAATTGACAGACACACCCACACACAATAAGCAAAATATCTCTAAACTATTGTACCAGTCGTGCTGAGACATTTCAAATGATTCCCAACATGTATAATACTGTATAGTACTTGTTCATTTTGGGAGAAGGGAAAGAAATGTAAATCAATACTTGAGTGACTCTAGTGAATACTCAGTGTGATGTCGTCTCGGATGGGGACGCTAAATGCACACAAGAGTGAGTTCAGATGTTAATTTCCTGAGTCGCCATCTTCTACAGTTCTTACAGTTTCTCCAGTCTTACATGTTTGTGGGTTAAACTGATCTTATATGGTTTAATACTTAAAAAGCGCACTAATAAAAAATAGTTAACCACTGAAAATAGCAAACAGATCAAAACAGCATTAAACCATGACTATTTTAAACAAATATTTGTAAAATTTTCTAATTGTATGTAATATTTATCTTTTTACAAATTGTAAATATACTGTAATGACAACTTTTTAAATGTTATTTTAGGCCTACCCTAGTGAAAATAAACCATATATCAAAATGTATTTCAAATGTATTTATTTCATACAAATCATTAACATTAACATATTTACTGACATATTGCTTGAGACTTACTGATATAAATATTATCACTGAACTTTATTTGGAGTACTTCTTTATGGCACAATGCACATGTCTTAACATTAAGCCTAAAATGTGTTTTTAATATCACTATTAGTAAGGAGGATAGCATGATATCTTTAAATGCAAGATATTTAAAGTGTAACCACTTGTCAGCACTTTTTCTGGATGACTAAAGTGCATTAAGTACAAAATTAATATAAATGTATTTGCAGTGTACATAGCATAAAATATATGTAGGCATTTCAAATGCATTTAGTATATTTATTTTTCACTAGGCTATGTTCGTGCTTTTATTTAGCTTATTATTTTGCATTTTATACTCATTTTGAGCACATGTATGTGCTTTCTGCAGATTGTTGCAAGTGCTAATTGTTTAGTTTTGTTAATTATTATTTTATCATAATCCTACTTTCAGTCACGCGGTATAGTAAATATGTGTAGTGAACGTTTTTAAATAGTGTGCACATTTTTGCCTACCCTCTTCATGTCCTCTTATATATAGTACATAAAACAGTATGTGACTACCTTAAAAACATTTCTTCATGGTGTGCGCGAAGTAACTTAGACTAATCAGCGTAACTTGGAGCGCTCTCTTTTGGTAACAAATAATTACTACACAATTGCTTACTGGTCATTTTTGATGGTCGAAATATTTATCTGACAAGAAACAAGACTAATAAATTTTTTCGTCCTTAGAATTGTTTATTTATCACACACAAATGAGTATAATATCGAGTGTTTACATTTTAACGGTTGTTTATTTTTTAAAACCGTTAACGGTAAGATCTCCTGCGTTGGCGGTCACACTGACTGGAAGAAGTTTCTTTATTCATTTATGATTTAATTTTCGGTATTGTTATAATGCCATACGCTAAGAAGTGTGCTACAGTTTATGAAAACTGCTCTTTAATCGATATTGTTTACCGTAGAAGTGACCACAAGAGTAAATTTTAGCTACAAATAGAGTGTAATAACTGTTCGATAAATCGTGAATTATTTGTGCCCTCATTAGTTCTGTTGTTGTAGGACATTGTCGTTGTAACTAATGGATGATTAATCTAGAAACCCGAGCATCTTTCAAGTTTGAAGCTCTGGGAGGCTGGACGACAGAGAGACACTCAACACAAAACATTGAAACTGTATTAAGCTCTGTTTTACTTTATCGTCTTTAAACAGTGTATCTCTTGCTCTTATTATTAGGTATGGACACCTTGAAACGACATAAGGATCTATGGAAGGTCTATAAGGAGGAAATATCCAGCAGCACTCAACAGTAAGTAGTCTTATTTTTACAAATCAGTCAATTGCTTAACACAGACATTCATGCCTGCAGAAATATTTGTATTAGGTCTGCATACATTTCCCACAATTATCTTTTTAAATGTTTTATTCTGTGGCAGAAACAAGCTTCCATAATTTTGCCAACATAGCTACTTGTACAAAGTTTTACTCATTTTAGGTGTCTAAACACCTGAAAACACAGAAGAGTATTGGTTGGACGATCATATTTTGATTTTAAATGCTGTTTATATGTGGGGAAACAAAGCTAGCATATAATTGTGTTTTCATTATAAATATCATAATCTTTTGACCTGAGCCAAGCCATATGTGCCTGTGAGCATTTGCATATTGCAGGATATGTGCTTTGTTAAAGAACAGGCATGTTGTTAAGTGCTGCCATGTGTGATTTTAAAGCTGCTCAGCTGTGATTAGGGGTGGTGTTTCAATCAGTAACTTTTCCAGCTCATTTAGGTTTGTTGTCGCATATACTCATGGCAACATGCTTTCATGATAAATTACAGAAGCTATTTCATTGATTTCACTGCACATAGTGTGATTGGATCAGCAGGAACATAAAAGGGAAGCGTTTTTCCAACAGAAGTTAGTTTTAACTTAGTTTGCTATACAAATTAAGCGTGATTATTTGGTTGATTTTCATTTTAATATTTTATAAAATTGCGTTTTCCCCCTCCTGTCCACAAAACCCTATAAGAACAGATTTGCAACCTTTTTTGGGGGGTCACGAGAGTCTCTTAATTTACACAAAAATAGAAGGTTTTTCTAGAAAATGAAGAACAAACAATGTGCATCAGGTGTGTTTTGCTATTTTATGTTTTTAATTAATTTATGGATCCACTTCGTCACATATTGTTTTATTACAAGCTATTACATTTTGTGCATGCAGTTTGCTTATTTTGTTGTACTATAAATAAAAACGCCTGACAATGTGCTGCTAAACACCTATTGTATTCTGTGTACCTATTATGCCCCCCCCCCCCTACTCGTAAACTCTGGGCTTAAAGAAAATCCAGAGCTTCCCTCTCCCTCTCGAATAGTTTCAAACTATTTTAATAATTATTTTATTGATTCAGTGAATGAAATTATCCAACATGACTCTGGATTGCCTCATTCTTGTTCATCACCTCAGCTCTCCATTTATGATCATGAGGCTCTGTGTTTTAAACACATTGATTATTCTAAAACAGATAAAATAATACAATCCTTATCAAACTCAAAAGTTAAGGATTTCTGGGGACTTGATAGCTTTCTCATTAAAAAACATAGGGAGATTTTAAAGGGTTAGTTCACCCAAAAATGAAAATTCTGTCATTTATTACTTACCCTCATGTCGTTCGACACCCGTCAGACCTCCGTTGATCTTCAGAACACAAATGAAGATACTTTAGTTGAAATCTGATGGCTCTGAAAGGCCTCCATTGGCACAATGCACTTTACACTCTCAAGACCCTTAAAAGGTACTAAAGACGTCGTTACAAAGTCCATCTCACTACAGTGGTTCTACAATAACTTTATGAATCGGCGAGAATAGTTTTTGTGCACAAAAAAACCCCTAAATAACGACTTATATAGTGATGACGATTTCAAAACAAGGCATCATGAAGCTTCGAAGCGTTATGAATCAATGAGTCAAATTATCTGGTTGGATCGCCAAATTTCAGCAGTTTGGCGGTTTGACACGCGATCCGAATCATCATTCGGCTCACTGATTTATAACGCTTCGAAGCTTCATGATTCCGTGTTGTAATAATTTCACTTTTGGGCCCAAAGAAGGGACGCCAATTATGTAGTGATTTTACCTTCGTCCATCCAAGGACGTTAAGTAAGGTAGTGATTGGTACTCACGTCACCGATGACGTTGTGATTTTGGATCACACATCACTCAAGGTGTGGGTATGAGTACATCAGATGACCACCTTCCCCCTCTCTTAGTTTTGGACACTAGTCAAGGTATTTTACCTTGGCTGTATGTGAACGCTCCAAACAGGAGCTGTTCAATCATTTTAGATTGAATGTAAATTGGGGAGAGTTGGTCAGCTGATTTATCTGAAAGATTGGTGAGATTTCTAACTTGTAGAGCCTTTTCTGTATTATCAGCACAAGTAAGACACAATTGTAATAAAATAGATTTTATTAACAAAAGAAAAACAAGAATAACTAACACAACTACTAAATGAATACAATGAATGATAAAGGAATAAAGTGCATAAGATACATAAAATACATGTGATTAAGTTGAGTGTGGCTATGGAAGAGTTGCGTTATCTTATGGAAAGATAAACTGTTGTTTCTCTGAAACTAAGGTGAAGAACCTTATTATGCTTCAAACAAATAACAGAAGATTATTTGTTATTAACTAGCATCAGTTAAATTACCTCTAATGTAAATTAGAAAATCATATACTGATAATATACAACAATGCCAAGGTTTCTGGAAAGAGGTTTGTTTAAGTGATATTTACGTTCCACGTGGTTGAGTAAGCAGTCCGATGGCGGTGACTTCTTCCACTGGTTGTGCTGGGTGACAAATGCAGTGGGAAAGGAGCTGGAATCCGTTTCAACAGTCTTGAACACGAAGATCTGTGGGATGCTGATCTCCTGGAGCACCAAAGGGTCCTAAAATCTGGAACCCGCAGATGAAAGAACCTCGAAGTGAAGGTTTGCTCTCCTGAGCTTAACCTTGTTGCAAATGTCTCTGTGTGTCTACTGACTCTGTGGGTCAGACACTCAGGACTTGGTCAATCCGCTTTGGTCTCTCTGGCATGGAGACTCGGGACGTGCTGTAGTCGTCTCGCTGGACTAAAACTCTGAACGTAGTGGTTGTTAATGTCTCTTTCCTCACAGGCTGGAGGCTCAGAACCTTGGATCTTTTGTTGTCTCTCCGGATGAACCAGAGACTCAGAACTTGGTTGCTCTGTCATAGTCTCTTCCTCGCAGGAGAAACTCAGAACGTGGTGAACTGTTACAGTCTCATCCTTGCTGGGGAGACTCAGAACTTGTTGCTCTGTCACAATCTCCCTCAAGGAGAAATTCAGAACAAGGTGTGTCTGTTGAAAGGGTACCTTTATCCTTTTCCGAATAGGAGGAGATTGCAATTTGGCGCTTCTCCATTCCAGTGTTGCGATTGGCTGTTGGCATCAGAGGGGGTCCACAGTGAGACTCACCCTCCTTCCTCCTCTGGAAGTCATTTGCATACTGTACACAGTTAGAAGTCTTTAAAGTGTCTTTAAAGTTTACCAATGCATTTCTCACTTTCCAAACCACCATCAGAATACCCTTGGCAATATTCTAAACAAATAGAAACCAAATATAATGGGAAAAGATTGAACTGTTCATTCATTTGTTCATTAACAGCTGATTCTGTGTAAGATGTTGCATTACAAATAGCTGTCACTGAGAATACTTATTTCTCTGAATAAGTATGAAATGGATGTGTGTAGTTTACATCAGTCTTAAGGTTTCCAAACATAGTTATGAATGGATTTAGATGAATCATTGTGGTCTTTGTTTCACCCGGTACTGCTAAGGTCCTGTGGAATTTTTATGGCAGTCATAGACCAGGACACTAGAGATGTGGGTGAAGGGCAGGTACTGCATTTGGGCCAATGAGATGTCTTGTCCTTCCTGGGCTTGGTACAAGAGCTGGTCTTTTTGGCCTCTAAGAGGTGTCTGGATGTTGTCATAGCATCTTATCTGATGGCGTTGGACAGTTTGTTTGTCTCAGTCTACCAAGATCCAATCAAAATGTAGCAAACCTTTGTCCACTGTTATGGACAGAGAGTGGCCCGGCCATAAACTGGGCCCTGGAATGTGCTGTCCATTACAGTGTTTTGAAATCGTCATCACTATATAAGTCGTTATTTAGTTTTTTTTTGCGCACAAAAACTATTCTCTCCGATTCATAAAGTTATTGTAGAACCACTGTAGTGAGATGGACTTTGTAACGACGTCTTTAGTACCTTTTAAGGGTCTTGAGAGTGTAAAGTGCATTGAGCCAATGGAGGCCTTTCAGAGCCATCAGATTTCAACTAAAATATCTTAATTTGTGTTCCGAAGATCAACGGAGGTCTTACGGGTGTCGAACGACATGAGGGTAAGTAATTAATGACAGAATTTTCATTTTTGGGTGAACTAACCCTTTAACACCACCTATCGCATATATTGTGAATAAATCTATTGATGAAAGTATCTTCCCCGGTGTCTTTAAAAGAGCAGTTATAACCCCAATTTATAAATCTGGAAGCAAAAATGAAATAAGCAACTACAGGCCTATTAGTATATTGCCTGTAGCATCTAAAATTCTTGAGAAAGCCATCGTAGAGCAGCTAACCGATCACTTAGATTGTAATAATTTGTTGCACTCTATGCAGTTCGGTTTTAGACGTTTTAGCCTGCTGCTATCTGATAGAAAACATAAAGGCCAACTTGTACAGAGGGGGCACGGTGGGTCCCGTGTTTCTGGACTTGCGAAAAGCCTTTGACACGGTAAACCACTGTGTCCTCCTGTCTAAGCTCTCTGAGTATAATCTGTCTATGGAGACATTGCATTGGATACAATCATATCTTTCAAATCGGATGCAATGTGTGAGGGTAAAAAATGCATTGTCCACTCTGAAGTCCTGCACAACTGGGGTCCCGCAAGGATCAATTCTGGGACCCTTGTTGTTCAGTATTTATTTACATCAATGATCTACCAGCTGTGTGCAAGGGCGTAGAGATCATCATGTACGCCGTCATCTATGTACATGAGCGGGATATGGAGCAAGTAGCCACTAAATTGTCCTCAGCCATGGACGAAATAAGTAATTAGCTGAAATCTTCTTGCTTAACACTAAATATTGAAAAAACTGTTGGAATGTATTTCACTAAGTCCAATAAAGTTAAAGATATGCCTAACATTTATTTTAAAGCTACACTGTGTAACTTTTTTAGTTTATTCTTAGCTAAAAACACTTAGTTCTTTCAAAAATATATGTGCTCATTAATGTATATTTACTTCTTTCAAGTAATAAAGTATTCTCGTAAGTTTATAATATGCCATTGAAAATACATACGGGTGAGGGGTTCGAATGCGGGTCGCCATGTTGCCCCTCCATCTCGAAAGTACATTAGCCAAAGAGGGACATACCCGTGAATTTCATGTTCGCCTTTTGCGTTTTAACACTCGATGGCACTGTGTCGAATGTGGACGAGGTCGAACTGGAAGCCATGTTAATCTTGGACTAAATCGGCCACCGTAGGAGTTAAAACGAAATCGGAATTGAGAGGAAGAGAAACTAATATTCACTGGATGGTCATATACCTTTTCACCTCTAGATGGGGGAAAATATCACACAGTGTAGCTTTAATGGACAAAAAATTTACATCGTGACAGAGATAAAATATCTTGGACCAAACTCTAAGTTTTAAGAACCATATTAAAAGATTGTGCAATTTTATTAAATATAATATCTCTAATTTTAGACATAGTAGGAATAGTTTGACAATTGAGGCATCTTTTATGTATTTTAATGCCATGATCTCTCCACACATCACCTACTGTTTGTCCTGTTGGTCTCAAGCCAACGAGACTACACTCAAACCGCTTAGATCGGTCTATAATCAGACATTAAAGGTACTTGACAGAAAAGCTCCTTGCTATCATCATTGCCATATTCTTAGTAAATATAAAATATTAAGTTTTGACTCCCTAATTCGATAGACAAATTTAAGAACTGTTTTCAAAATTGTTAATAATATTGCTCCACCCTCAATGAAAAAAGTCATAAAACTTTATTCTGAACTAACGTCCCGAACATCTCGCTCCACTGCTCACAGAAATTGTGCTATCCCGAAATGATCCTTTGCCTTTGCACAGACGGCTTTTTCATTTAAAACCATTAAACAATGGAATCAACTCCCAGACAGTCTAAAGTTGTCTGTAGATCAGAATAATTTCTCTCGAAATTTAAAGAAACACATCCTCGATAACCAGCTGTGTCAGCATCAGCACATTAAAATTGCATAAGTGTCAAATGTTTTTGACTATGTAGTATATATTTTAGGTTGTGATGGTTTTTTGATTAGTGTTTTCCTAATATTGCATGTGTTTGTTAGTGCTACTGAAAGTTATTTTGTAATGTAATGTTTTAATATTGTGTGCACCTGCTCGGGGACTGCAGATGGAAACTAGCATTAGCAATTTCTGGTACAAAACATCTTTTCGTAAGATTAATGTATGTTGTACATTGTCCCTGACAAATAAACTAATTCAATAAATAAAATAAATAAGTATTTACGCCTTTGTGTTGGCGTTCATGTGGGTCCGAGACACATTGAGAAAGTATCTGCAATTGCTGTTTGCTCCACATGGCGTCTCTGTCACTCTCTCAGCACTGTCTGTCTCTCCTACAAAACCCTCTTCTGTCTCTCTTTTTCTCCATGCGTTTCACGGTAATCATCATTTAATCACAGCTGCTGTATGACTCTGTACATACATATTTATTTCACTCCATATTTCCCCTCTCTGCTCCGTTAAATCTTTAGTTTTACTGGCCAGAGTGTCCGTCTCCTGGAGTCACTGCAGTCGAGTCATCTGAGGTCAATGAAGGAATCGTTCTTCAAGCAGAGATCTGTGAGATCCCACAGAAGAGTCAGAGCACGTGACCGAGTCCCGGCTAACTCTATGAGTTTTGATGAGTTCTTCTCCTCTCTGAAAGAAGCGACAGGCCAACAGTACCAGAGAAGTGACGTGGAGGAGTTATTCAATGAGGCCAGTTATCTTGAGTTTGTGCTCATTTACTTTAACTTGTCCGGTCTGTTGTGGACGTCAGTGTTTAAAGCACATCTTGTTCTGCCTGTGTTTTCTTGAGTAGAGTTACATGTGCCTGTTTGGGCCCTATAATATGACCGCTGTCAGAGCACCAGTGTCTTCTTTTGTGCAGATGGACCTCTCTTGCGATGGTCGTGTAGAATGGCAAACGTTCCACACCTTACTATATCAGCATTACAAGCACATCATAGACACGATGCAGGCCTGTAAAAATGTACCCATCTCACAGCCTTTAATACGCCACTGTAGCTATAACAAGGTGACAACTTATGCAACATTTTGTATCTGTTGTCTATCTGTCTGTCTGTCTATCTGTCTTTCGTTTTATCTGTCTGTCTGTCTGTCTGTCTCTCTGTCTGTTGTTTTATCTGTCTGTCTATCGGTCTGTCTGTCATTCTATCTGTCTGTCTGTTTATCTATCTGTCTATCTCTCTCTCTCTGTCTGTCTGTTTATCTATCTATCTAATAAATAATAATAATACATTTTATTTGTACTGCACTTTAAATTTGGAACAAATCTCAAAGTGCTACAGTTAAGATCATTTAAGAAGGATAAAATACTAATAGATTGAATGGTTAAAAGTCATAAGTTCTCCTAAAAAGAAATGTTTTTAGTCCTTTTTTAAAAGTCTCAGTAGTTTGAGGTGCCCTCAGATGGTCGGGGAGGGCATTCCAAATCCGAGGAGCGGCAGAACAGAAAGCCCGATCACCCATAGTGCTGAGCTTTGTCTTGGGGAGAAGGAGGCGGTTTGAGTTTGTTGATCGAGTTGTAGTTGAAGGTGTGAGTAGTTCTTTCAGATAGGGGGGGGGGCATTTCCATAGATGCACTGGTGGGTTAGAAGGGAGACCTTATAGTCAATCCTGGCGGTAACAGGAAGCCAGTGAAGTGAATGGAGAATGGGTGTGATGTGATCGTATTTTCGAACTCTCATCAGGATCCTAGCAGCACTATTCTGAACGTACTGCAGTCTCTGCAAGCTTTTGTTAGGGATCCCGGTGAGAAGTGCGTTACAGTAATCCAGTCTGGAGGAGACAAAGGCATGGACCAGTTTTTCAGCATCTGCTAAGGATAGCGTTGGACGGAGTTTTGCAATGTTTCTGAGAT